>NC_041384.1:528325525-528367890 GCF_002162155.2 Triticum dicoccoides
GTCCTGGACTAGGGGGTACTCACCACGTCGTCTCCCGATCTATTAGATTGGGCCGAGGACCCCCGTGGCCGTATACTCATGGGCTAGTTCAGGCGGCTACCGCATACAAGGAAGATTCCATAAGACTTGGCGATCAAGACAAGGACTTCTCCCCACCGGCGTATTCGGCTAGGACTCTTGTTATCCTAGGCCTCCCGTGCATTATATAAACCGAGGCCAGGCTAGTCGATAGATAGACAATATATACAACAATCATACCATAGGCTAGCTTCTAGGGTTTAGCCTCCTTGATCTCGTGGTAGATCTACTCTTGTACTACCCATATCATCAATATTAATCGAGTAGGACGTAGGGTTTTACCTCCATCAAGAGGGCCCGAACCAGGGTAAAACATTGTGTCCCTTGTCTCCTGTTACCATTCGCCTAGACGCACAGTTCGGGACCCCCTACCCGAGATCCGCCGGTTTTGACACCGATATTGGTGCTTTCATTGAGAGTTCCGCTGTGTGATCGACAAAAGGATCGATGGCTCGCCTGCAGATCAACTGCGACTTCGGCATCTTCGTCACCAGCTCGACTGGCCACCTTGGTTCGACCAAGAATTGCGCCCCGTGTTCGGATCACCATGTCCGGATGAGGCCTTCATCAAACATCAACTCCGATCTATATCAAGATCACGGAGGAATAATCTATGGAGCTCGGAGGCTCAACGTCAACATTGCCCTCAAGCGACCGTGCTGTTTTTCTGGACAGCGAACTCGTATCTGCCACCACCACCTCCTCGAGTATCGCTTTGACGATCGCTTTGGTGGAATTATGCGGAACTGAGTCTACAACAACCCTGGAAAATTTCGTCGAGTTCCGATGGGGGAATCTCTGGCAATCCACGATATACCGGAGCCCTGTCAAATCTGGACGGGAATTTGGATGAGTTTAGGGCATGGTGTCCAGCTTCTAGCTCGGACGTCCTTTGGAAGATCCAACCGTTGATCGGCTGCGGAATTCCTATATCTACCACCTCTCAAAATTTCGGCTCGATCCGACCGTCCAAACTCCGGGAACCTTCCGATTAGTGCATCACTTTTCGGATCTGTTTTCTGCACGAAAACGAATCCGACCCGAGTTCATCTTTTTTATGAACAGGATTTCGGACATCCCTTTTGAAGGAAGTTTTGTATGGGGTATTGTGTTTTGTTCCCGAACACATCCCACTAACTGTAAGATCTTTTGAACATGATCTTCAACATCATGCTGGTGTCAAACCAGTCCGGCAATATTACTCCACGGCTGCCGACCTGCGCTAGACACGGCGTCATTTTGTTGAGCCGAGCTCAACTTCTTCGGATCATCATCTCGGCAAGCCGAACAAGATCCCGGCATCGCGAAGGATAAATCATCACCAACATCGCCGCCCCACGGATTACACGGAGCGGGCATACCGGCATCGCCGCACGGTCGCTTCATCAAGCCGGCATCGACCACGTCACGACCTGCATCGACAGGGCCGCACTATTGCTTCTTCAAGCTGGTGTCCATCACGCCGACCTACTTTGACTCATCGGTTGACATCGAGGCTTCGACATCTCAGCTGGACCGGGGGCTTCGCCATCTCTTCATCAACCTACTCTGGACACTTCGGCGTCACTAGTCGACCAGCTCCGTCACGTTAGCTGGGCCGAGGGCTTTGCCTCGACGAGTCAACCTTTACCAGCATTGCCATGCCGTCGTTTTATCGTCCATCAGGCAATGGGTGTGCGGAGCGGGTCCCAATTTTAGGAATCACCTTCCTTCGGATTGCTACAATAAATAAATCAAGTGCTATTAATCCCAGTATTTTTTGCTTGTTTGGGTTCATTTTTCCCAAGGAATTATTACTCTGGTTTGTCCGTCATATGTACACAGGTCTATCAAATGGTGGCTGCATTACCGACAGTCGCATGGTGGTTCGGTCAGTTTCCGTACATAGTCCGGCGAACGCCGCACTCGGAGCTCGGACCGACTTGCGAATTCAGGCTTTGCCACACCTTTACCGCATCACGCCGACGCCCTGCATCGACTTGACTTCGGAGCCAGGCCATATTTCTTTTATTACTCACTTTGCATAAATTATTTATTATGCAACGATTTTTTTAATTATCATTATTACTATTACCTCCGGTTTGCACTATTTTTTGTGCATAGGAAAATGATCCGGGGACTTCGGCGTCACTCTGCCAGTCTGCATTGATCGTGCTATGTCACCACTTCGGCGTGTCAAGCTCTCCGTTCCGCCACCTCGGGACCGGCTTGAGGGATGGAACCTTGCCCCGCATCAAGCTCGGACCGCGTCATCAATACCGAACACATTAACCAGCTAAGTCGCTTTCATGCTCAAAGCTTTAATTTCTAACTTGCGTTCGGTTCGACCAAGCATTATACTTTTTTGGAAAAAAGTTGCTTCTAAAAAATTTCCTTGTCCAAACTTTGTTTGTGACGCATAAATTCAAATACCCTATTTACTTGGGGGCTTCCTTTATGAAGCTTTTCCTGTTGCATATGATTATACTTGTACGGCTTCGTTCCTTGTTCGTGTATTACGCCACAATATGCACCACATTGACTTAAGCGATTTGCAAGCTGGGTTGCCTCGCTTCTGTGTTTACCCCTACGTTCCCGATTGTTCGGCTAGGGAGTAAAGGGAGCACCTCTGCGATTGTCATGATCGGGTTACCCGAGCCGGACCTCACACTGGGTGAAGCCGAAAGCTAGCGCTCTTATAGTTATTCAATGATGGTCGGCACATAACGGAACTCATGAGTACAAAAAAATCTATTGCACAAGTCTCATAATAACAATGAGCACCGAAGAAAGGTATTGGTGGGGGTACTATTTTCTTTGAAGATGCTTCTTACTCTTCGCAGTAATATAGCATAAGTTCCCTGAGCGCGCTTTGTCTGTTACAGCCTTATGGCCTGATTGCCTGGTTATTGGAAACACCGTCGATATTCTCGACCGATGAAGTACATAACACTTTTCGGTCCTTAACCGAAGAGGGAGAAGCCGACGGTCGGTTAAGACGCGTTTAAAGTTCGGTTGAACATAGATATGATATAAGTCCTTCGGTACATGCAATCATTCTTCTACCCAAGTCACTTGGGGGCTCTTAAGTTTATTTAAGCCGTTTTATAATAAGTGTTCTTCTTCTCAGTCGTTGCAAAGTTCTATTATTATTATTTATCGCTCCTTTTTTCGACGCGAGTGTGCGGTCACTAGCCGGGGAGCCTAATTTCTCTCTCAAAGCCGCTAGAGTTTAGTTTGCTAAACTGGCCTAATGAGAAGTACTCCGCCCTCGGGATAGGAGGTTGAAGCCGTAGGCTGACCCGCTCGAAGTCTTGAGATAGGATGTGTCATGTTAAAGGACGACAGAAGCACTTCTTTTTTCTAAGACCAATTTTCGGATTGGCACCGAACACTTGATCTTGTTCGGACGTCATGTTTTTACTAATGTTTCTTGGTTTTCCAAGCTTTTTGGCACTTTTAAACTATTTGTGCTTTTCCAGCATTAGTCTCGCAGTGCAACGCCGGACACCCTTAGGGATTCGGCAAAAACATTCTCAGATATTGCTATATATGCATCGGTTTTGAATTGTGTCTTCGGTCAATAGTTGGGTTGCCCGGCTCCTGCACTTGCTTCCTACGTTCCATTTTGTTCGGCTAGGCGTGCAAAGGAAGAACCACTGCGATTGTGCTTCCAGCTCACATGGTTAAGCACCTTAGTGGAGAAAGCCGAAAACTGACTGTCACAATAAGCGTAAACTGGTCGGCGATCCGATGACTATGACGGGCCATTCATAACATTGGCCGAAGTGTTTACGGCTTGACCTCGACTGTCGCCGGACACTACCGGGGGCTATTAACTGGCCTCCCAAACTAAATCCTCGATATTTTGCTCTTACATTCGTGCTGAGGTTTCATGATCATGCTTAGCATGACAACCCAAAGAAAGGAACCGATAGCGGACTATTTTCTTTGGAATACATTTCTTCTGTTAAACAGTAATATAACATATCTCTCTGCGTACCTTTGTTTATAAAACCGTGTGGCCAGATTGCCTTGTTTGTCGTAAATCTTTGCCCTCATAAAGGCTTTATAAAGTAGGACAAACACTCCTCGGCTACTGGCCAAGTAGGTGGAAGCCGATGGTCGGTCAACAAAGTTTTGTACAATGCGGATCCGAGCATTAATGACATAAAGTACTTAGATACATAGAGTCATTACACATAATTTGTGATTTTACTATGGATATTGATCCTTAATTCGGCCATCCGTGCCCGCATTAAGGCTCGGGGGCTACTGGGCTTCGGGCTTATTATTTACAAATATTAAGGGGCACATCGATCCCCTGATCTGGTGTTGCCACCCGACTAGTGTCTCGGGGGCTACTGCATTGCTTGTCCAATGCAGAAAATTTTATGTGCAATATAGTTTCCGAGGAGATTTTGATCCTCAGGTTGGTCGGCCGCACCCAACCTGAGTCTTGAGGACTGAGCACGCCGCTTTTGTGTCCCGAAGTATTCTGCCGAGCTAGGACTTGATCCTCCGGCCGATTTTGCAAATCAACCTGAGTCTCAGCGGCTACTGGGATCAGCGGTCTTATGTCATCCTTCATGTGCATCTCGGGTTTTAGACCGATACACATCTTGAGGGCTACTGGCTATATATCTCGGCAGAGAATAAATTACACCAATAAAAAATATTGACAAAAAATCGGGCCATAGTCGGGGTGGTGCACCACCTCGGAAGCAGTCAGGCATAAAGCTCGGGCGCTAGTGGCTGGCTCCATAGAGGGCATTTCCGGCATTAAGCTCGGCTAAACTCCTTCGACTTTTTTGAACCAAGATGATATGACACCTCGGATATAGTCCAGCATTGGAGCCTGGACACAGTCCGGCGTTGGAGCTCGGATATATTGCGGCGTTGGAGCTTGGATACATAGTCCGGCGTTGGAGCTCGGATACATTCCGGCGCTAGAGCTGGGAAGCGGTCCGGTGTTGGTCCTCGGCTGCAAAAGATACCTCGAATGCAGTCCGGCGTTGGAGCTCGGACGCAAGAGGACCCTGCCTCCCGGGAACAACTTCAAACCCGAGGTGTGGCATAAAAATAAACAAGGCATTGATAAAGGCCGGAAACTTAAAGGGGCTCCTCGGATACCCGACGTGTAAACTCGTCGAATGCATTTCGGCGATCCTCAAGATCGAAGATAAAGAAGATTTGTTAAACCGGTTTTCAAGACCGGCAACCGAAGATGAAGAACAATTCGGAAGAATCGAGGAGCGTCCCTAACTTGAAGACCGGTTCAGGGGGCTACTGACGGTGTCCTAGACTAGGGGGTACTCACCACGTCGTCTCTCGATCTATTAGATTGGGCCGAGGACCCCCGTGGCCGTATACTCATGGGCCAGTTCGGACGGCTACCGCATACAAGGAAGATTCCACAAGACTTGGCGATCAAGACAAGGACTTCTCCCCACCGGCGTATTCGGCTAGGACTCTTGTTATCCTAGGCCTCCCGTGCATTATATAAACCGAGGCCAGGCTAGTCGATAGATAGACAATATATACAACAATCATACCATAGGCTAGCTTTTAGGGTTTAGCCTCCTTGATCTCATGGTAGATCTACTCTTGTACTACCCATATCATCAATATTAATCGAGCAGGACGTAGGGTTTTACCTCCATCAAGAGGGCCCGAACCTAGGCAAAACATTGTGTCCCTTGTCTCCTGTTACCATCCGCCTAGACGCACAGTTCGGGACCCCCTACACGAGATCCGCCGATTTTGACACCGACAGGCCCCTTGGGAGTCCTCCAACCCTAATTCCTCCACTATATATTCTCAAATATTTCCCGAACATCAGAAGCGTCCATGATACATCTCCAACGTATTTATAATATTTGATTGTTCCATGTTGTTATATCAGTATTCTTGGATGTTTCACAATCATTTTATAACAACTTTATATCATTATTTGGGACTAACCTATTGGCATAGTGCCTAGTGCCAGTTGTTGTTTTTTGCTTGTTGTTTACATTACAAAAAATCAATACCAAACGGAGTCCAAACGCATCGAAACTTTTTAGAGAAATTTTGTGGACCAGAAGAAACAACATGGGCCAACGGAGTATCAGAGGGGTGCCCCGAGGGGGGCACAACCCACCTGGGCGTGCCCAGGTGGGTTGTGCCCACCTTGGTGTCCTTCTGCACCGCCTCTTCGCCCTTGAAATACCCAAATATTCTAGAAACCCTAGGGGAGTCGACGAAACACAATTCCAGCCGCCGCAAGTTCCAGAACCACGAGATCCAATCTAGACACCATCACGGAGGGGTTCATCATCCTCATTGGTGCCTCTCCGATGATGCGTGAGTAGTTCATTATAGACCTACGAGTCCGTAGGCAGTAGCTAGATGGTTTCCTCTCTCTTTGATTCTCAATACAATGGTCTCTTGGAGATCTATTTGATGTAACTCCTTTTTGCAGTGTGTTTGTTGGGAACCGATGAACTTTGAGTTTATGATCAAATCTATTTTATCCATGAAAGTTATTTGAGTTTTGGTCTCTTATATGTATGATTATTTATAGCCTCGTATTTCTTCTTCGAATCTTTGGTTTAGTTAGGCCAACTAGATCGATTTTTCTTGCCATGGGAAGAGGTGTTTTGTGATGGGTTCGGTCGTGCGGTGTTCTTTCCCAATGACAGAAGGGGCAGCAAGACACGTATTGATCGTTGTTGTTAAGGATAACAAGATGGCGTCTATTCCTACATGAATATATCTTGTCTGCATCATGTCATCGTTCTTATGGCATTACTCCGTTTTCCATGAACTTAATACACTAGATGCATGTTGGATGGAGGTCGGTGTGTGGAGTAATAGTAGTAGATGCATGCAGGAGTCAGTCTACTAATCTTGGATGTGATGGCTATATATTGATCATTGCCTGGATATCGTCATAATTATTTGAGGTTCTATCAATTGCCCAACAATAACTTGTTTACCCACCGTGTGCTATTTCTTGTGAGAAGCCACTAGTGAAATCTACGACCCCCGGATCTATTCGGATAGATCCGGGGGTCGTAGATTTCACTAGTGGCTTCTCTCAAGAAATAGCACACGATGGGTAAATGAATTACTGTGCATCTCCATGGATAGATCTTGCGCGTGCGTAGAATTTTTTGTTCTCCATGCGTCGTTCCCCAACACACGCCTCCTTGAGCTGGCCTGAAGCGACGAGTTGCTGAACCACGTGCCGACTTGGGGCGGCAACTGGCCCCGTCAGGCTAGGCGAGGGAGGTGGAGCATCGAGCTTCCTCGCTCGTATCTGGTGGCTTGACGGGCCACCCAGCCGGCTTTTATGGCGGAGAAATGCTCTTCCGGCTCGTCAGATGCTATTGAAAGATTGGAGAAACGGTGGAAGGAGGACATGGGGAGCGGCGGAGTGGTGTAATTCTTGCCCGACGTCTGGCCTGGTTTATATAGAGGGCGGGCAGGAGGAGCTTGCCCATTGTTTGCGTTTAATGTCGGCCCTCTCGGGGACGACGCGTGGCCGGAGTAGGTTTCTCGGCTTCCACGCGGAGTTAATGAAGATGTTTGAATGCCGCGAGGAGGCGTGTTCAGCCGGGCGTGTGGCAGTCGGCGCCCTCGGCTGGCGCGCCGCTTCAATGACGGAGGCAGTGAGAGGTCACGTCCACCCTGAATCATTTTCAATGTTGAGTGGCACACTCTAAAGTGAAATGAAAGTGGACAGCTGGCGTCGGGCGGGAACGCGCGGGGGCGAGGGTGGAAAGGTTTGGGTGGGCCAAGATGGTCAGAAGCGGGCGTGACAGCGGTTCAGACTCCTGCAAACCCCCACGTTTGTCTTCGGTTTGCAAGAGAAAATGCGTCTAGACCACGCCGCAGACCGATATAGAACAGTGTAGGACAGGTTTCATGGTCTAGATAGCATGATCCGAATGTTTGCGGAAGGTTTAAGGGTCGGCATTAAAGATGCCTTAAGGAGCAGAAAACGCTAGGATGCTACAGCTGAGTCATGAACCGCATGGCTGCTAGCACATGAAAAAGTCCAGGTAATGGTGTTGCCACATATGTCTCACTGACATGTAGGACAGCCAAGGCCACACGTCTTACGTTAACCCTGCTTACGAGACGGCCCCACCTGCTCTGTCCACATAGCTTTTTTTGTTTGTTTGAAAGTTCTGTGTACATAGGTCGCACGCGCGCTTTCCACAAAGAACCAACCCTTGTGCGGCAACACACGAGGTAAAGCCTCCGCCCACGCCAAAAGACGATAGTGGCGCAGATTGACTCATGTACAATGGTGACATATGGATATAGATGCCTTATGATAAAAAGTAGTTTGAGGTATCTACATTTATTTTTTCACCCCAATACAAGCCACTACTAGTGGGCCTCATTAAGAAATAAAAAATAAAGACTTTAGTATACATGCATCTCTACTTTTCATTCTAATCTTTTCAGCTTTTGACCCTGGATCACATTTTTTCTTTCAATCACCTGCCTCCCGGAAAGGACCCCGCTTCTTTATCCAAATCTACTTTACATCATATCCAATTTTACATGGTATGCGAGGCATCACTCTAAGGCTATGCATTGTACATCCACCGGCCGGCGGTCAAGCTTTTGTTTCGTTTCCTTTTACGTCTCCCCTACCGCCTGAATTGCTATACTGTATCTGTAGCATGTGACAAAGGAAGCAAAATAATTAACCGACAGTCCCAGCTAAACCTCTGTACTGCGATTAAATGCGGAGCCGTACACGTATGGGTGGGATCCCCGTCGCCGTAGCACGTGGATTAGCTCTGGGTCGGCTCGCTCTTGCTGGCCCTCGTGCCCACTAGTGCAACTTTAACCTCTCGTGCTTCCCGTGCGGTGTGGTGGTTAGTGATCGATCGACCTCGCGGGTGCCAAGATCAGAAGCTAGGGTCCATCGTCCATGCAGCAGCAGCCATGGTCCGCTTTGTGGCAAGTTGCAGCTGATGCCTTTTTAGGCTCATGCGTTTGCTTTCTCTCGGTTTGCTCCATCGCTTTGCGTTCTTGTGCGGCATCGTGTTCAACTGTTGAGCCACCACACGACACAGTGGGCCAGTTCTTTTCGGCGATTCTCCCAGAATCGTGCCTCTTCCCAGGTTCTCCCAGAATCGTCGTTCCATATTTTTTTTACAATCCTATCTAGTTAAGGTCTAATTAGTTAGGATTGTAAAAAACATATGGAATGGTGATTCTGAGAAAAGCTGGGAAAAAGGGCGATTCTCCCAAAAAAACTGGCCCAGTAACAAGCACGGGCCATTTTGCTGTTAGCGCTAGTTCTGCTGTTAGCACTAGCTCCCCCTTCTGTTGCTTGTCTAATTAAGAGCGGCGTGCCCCACGTGTCTTTTTCTTTTTTTAGTTATAGTGGAGCTGGAAAGGATCGGTTTTGCTGCCTTGGGTCTATGCCAAGAATATACGTGCTGTGCATTCCCGGTTCTGATCGGGCCACATGACCAGTCTGTCCACCTATAGTGTGATTTGATTTTGCATCTGCCGGGAAAATAGCCATAGCTAGCTAGTACTACTACGTGTGCGGCATTCTTTCCGAGGCTGTGCGGTGCTCACCATATTTCTGAGAGCACTGCTATGCAGACGATGTTTTGGAGATGATTTGTGCACGACAACTAAATCAAGCCGTCCATGCATATGACTAAAGTGGGGCCAACGGATGGATTAGCCATCGTTTCCTTGTCGTGCAGGCTGTGCGTCGTCCGCACAGCAGTTTCGTATTTCTGAGGCTGCGTCAAACACAACAACTCCCGCACGTTCTTTTTTTTTTTGAAAGGAAGCCTCTTGGCACTTTATTGCAAATTTACGAGTGTTACATCATTCAGCACATGAGGTAATAGAAAATTAGGCGGAACATCATCCCATCAAATCATTTCTTTTGAGTCATAAACATGTCTCGCTAAAACATGGGTCAACTTATTTGCTTCCCGGGGGCAATGACGGAACTGAATCGACGATATCTCATGTGCAAGTTGGAAAGCATCATATAAAATAGCAGTATATGATGCCGGTATCTCTGAACCTCCATTGCAAGCCGTAACGAGCTCTAAACAGTCTGACTCTACGGTGATTTTTGAGCATCCAATATCACATACTAGTCGAAGACCAAGGTAAAGTGCCATTGCTTCTGCAGACGCAACACTTGAGGCATAACTGAAAATCTCTGCAGCACCGACAACTGCTTCCCCACGATTGTTACGCACAACAGCAGCCATTGATTCTGTACCATCTTCGAAGAAAGATGCATCAGTATTTAACTTGTAAGTACCAATAAGTGGTTTCTCCCAGCCTACTCTTCTCGCCTGCTCTTGAGGAGACTTCTCTGCATAGTCTGTCGTTAGTGCTTGGATAGCGAAAGTTGAGCTAAGAGGTCGTTTGACGTTCTCGCCTTTCCTTGCTTCTCTCCTTTCCCACCATATGTACCATGAGGCCACAGCCACTGTTTCTTGCAAGCCTAGCTGTCCTAACACCGGTGACTTTCTGTGTGGCCATCGTAGGATTTCTTCCAAAACTACATAGCCCGAAAGATCCACTGTCAAAACTTGATCAATAACTGTATTAAGGCCAAGTGCCTTCCAAACTTGCCGAGCACGTGTACATGTAAACAGCAAATGGCGAATATCTTCAGGCCCGGAACGACAAATAGGGCATTCTGCTGAGACTTTAATATGAGTAGAAGCGAGAACTGCCATACCAGGAACAACACCTTTAAGAGCTCGCCAGATGAAGATTTTTATCTTACTAGGGACTTCCAACTTCCACACAGCCGATCAAACAGGATTAACATTTGAGGTCCCTTCACTACTAATAATTTTTGAACCAAACTGATGTTCCCATTCTGAGTAGTAGGCTGACCGAACAGAAAATGAGTGTGATTTGGTCTCATGCCATGCTAGAAAATCCTCGTTTAGATGCACTGATAAAGGAATTCTCAAAATTCTTTTTGCATCAATTAGAAGGAAAATAATCCTGATAAGTTCCACATCCCAGGCTCCTGTATTAGGATCAATCAACTCATTCACCGTTCTTAGTAACACGTTCCCTTTTCTTGTGTGGATCATCCTTGTTGGACTCGAAGGTACCCAATGGTCCTCCCAGATATTTATTTTCTCACCGGAACCAACTCTCCAAATGCGGCCTCTCCTGAACGTTTGCAGACCAGCGATGATACTCTGCCATGTAAAAGATGATCCCTTTTTTGGCCCTGCCTTTAAATTTTTTTCATCAGGAAAGTATTTTGCTATTAAGACAGTAGCACAAAGAGTGTCCGGATGCGTTATCATTCGCCAACTTTGTTTCGCTAGCATGGCTAAATTAAAAGCATGGAGGTCCCGAAACCACATACCTCCTTTATCTTTTGGAAGACACATCCTCCACCAAGCTAGCCAGTGCATTTTCTTCTCTTCCTCTGTATCCCCCCACCAAAAGGCCGCCATTGCATCCGTGATTTCTTTACATATTTTCTTTGGAATTTTAAAAACAACCATGGCATAAACTGGGATAAATTGGATAATTGCTTTCAAAAGAATTTCCTTTCCTCCTAAGGACAACAACTTTTCCTCCCAACCTTTAAGTCGATTCACAACTCTTTCAACGAGGTGAGAGAAACTATCACTCCGGTCCAAACTCACCATAGAAGGAAGACCAAGATATGTGTCAGAGATTGCTTCCGTCATTATGTTCAGTTCTGCACAGACCTGAGCTTTGATAACCACATTCACATTTGGGCTAAAGAAGATACTACACTTCCCTTCACTCACCAATTGTCCAGAACTTGCACAATATTCATCCAATACCTGTCTCAATGAGGTTGCATTATACATATCCGCTTTCATAAGGATTAGGGAATCATCAGCAAATAGTAAATGAGAGACTGATGGTGCATTTCTGCACACCGGAACACCTTCAATGCCACGAACTTCCTCTTTATGAGCCAAAGCACTAGATAAACCCTCTGCACACATAAGAAATAAATAAGGTGATAAGGGGTCCCCTTGTCAGAGCCCCCTTGTAGGGGTAAATTCCTCTGTTTCTTGATCATTATACCTCACTTTGTATTTAACCGAGGAAACACAAGCCATTAAAAGCTTCACAAACTCTTTTTCAAATCCTAGTCTTTTCATCATCCTCTCCGAGAATATCCACTCCACACGATCATAGGCTTTGTGCATATCAAGCTTTACAGCACAATACCCCTCCTTTCCTTTATTTTTATTTTTATTTTTTATAGTATGAATGCATTCATAAGCTAGCAAAATGTTATTCGTAATGAGTCGGTCTGGAACGAAATCACTTTGCACTGGGGCAATAATATCATCAAGACAGAGCTTAAGCCGGAATTCTATCATTTTAGAGATCACCTTATAAAGAATATTGCAAAGACTTATGGGTCTATGTTGGGTGATCCTGTACGGGTTATCCACTTTTGGTATAAGAACAATGACCGTGTCATTCCATCCTTCAGGAATAGCCTTGTTATTAATAGCATCAAGAACTTCAGTAGTTAAAGCATCACCAAGGATGTGCCAACATTTAAAAAAAAGATAGCATGCAATTCGTCCGTACCGGGAGCTTTCAAATCGCCAATGGGAAAAGGAGCTTTTTTTACCTCTTCGGGAGTATATGGTTTTAGTAGAGCTTCATTCACCTGCGGCGTTACCCTCCGATTCACCTTTTCAAGCAAACTAGGATCCGGTTCATCAATCTCGGTGGAGAACAGGCCCGCAAAATATTGGGAAATTAGCGGGTTTAAGTATGCAGTACCCTCCCGCCAAACGCCTTGATCATCCTTCAGATTGCCTATCCGGTTCCTTAGTTTCCGAGCAGACGCAAACTTTTGGAAATATGACGTATTTCGGTCACCGAACATGAGCCAGTTTATACGACTCCTTTGAGCCCAGTGAATCTTCTCCATTGGCAATAACTGTTCCAGCTCTTCCGCAAGTTCCTTTTGTTTTGTAACATTTTCCTAAGAAAGCACATCCCTGGAAACTTGCTCTAATTCTCTCTGTACCTTCTTAATTTTCTTTGAAGATTTGCGCAACACTGTCTTGTCCCACCGATGAAGTTGTTCATGAACATACGCCAAACGGCATGCAAGCCCAATGTTCTTCTGCTCCGGCCTTGAAGACTGCCAAGCTTCTTCTACCACCTCTCTGAACTTTTCTTCTCTCAGCCAACGTGCCTCGAACCGGAGGACTGATCTTTCCACGGGTTCTTGAACCACTTCCTCATGCAAACTCATAATTATTGGTCTGTGATCCGACTCTTTTTATTCCAAATGTTCCAGAACCGCGCTAGGGAACATTTCATATTTATTTTTTAACTCGGCATATTTCTTCAACTCCTCATATTCCGGCTCTTATGTTAACGTGCACCAAATGTGCATCGACGGTTGACAAGCTGGGAGCTTGAGATAGATAGATATATTCCTGATGATCCTCGACTAACTCTCGTGAGAGGGAACGAGGACACGTGGTTATAGCAAGTGCCTCAAGATATAGATGTGTCCAAATATACGATTGGTTCCAAGGAAAGCTATTCCATCGGGACACTGATCTGCATTGCATGCAACAAAAAATGCTGACGTGTCACTAATCCTGATAGAACGATATGCCACTAGAAGAGGAGTGCTTCGAAATCTCTGAGCAGCAGCAAAACAAGCCGCTTTCGCCTCTTTTTGGCGAAAGATACTTGATAGTTTTCCACCGGCACTTCCATCAACAAGTGGGCGTCGCAAGAACCACGAAGATTCCGAGAAATTCCAAATCATCTTGCCAACAAGCTAGAGCTAGACGCCACGGACCACGAGCCAAAAGGGGGAAATCATGTGCGACACCGATACGGGCGCGATCGCCAGCAGACTGGACCCTCGCGTCGTGTTCCGATCCTGACCGGCATGCATTGGCCCTGGCCCTGCCCCCCGATACGACACGACGGGGTGGATCGCCGCGCTGCGGGTTAATGATACGGTGAATGTGGCGCTTGGCGCGCGCGGAAGGCCGCCCTGTGATGGTGGTGGTGGCGCCCGCGGGCGGCCGACAGCGTCGCCGTCGGCGAAAAGCGGGCCGCGCGCGGGTGGAGGAGCGGAAAGGCCGCGGCGGCCCTGGCGCCGGCGCTGCTGGGGGTCGAGTGATTGGCCCTTCGGCCGGGCTCGCGATAAGACATCGACGCGCGCATCTTCCGGCCGGCGCCGCGCCTACGTTATCTGCTGCGGATAGGAACCCCCCGACGGCCCAGATCCTCTCTCTTTCGGAGAATTTACGGCCCCGATTCGATTCTCAGTCCGGCAGATAAAAACGATCCCGCTCCGCCTGCAGGAGCAGGACCAAACGGGTCCCTCTCGCTCTTTCGCGTCCCGATGGCTCCTGCGTGCCTCCTGGTCCTCTCCAATCATGCTAGGTTCCATCTAAATTCCTACTGGCTGTAAATAAGTACAGATGATTACTCGGTAGTGGGACGATCGTGATGAGTTTACCGGCTAGGTCAAACATGCTCACGTATGCACGCCAATTATTCTTGCCACACTTAGCGGTCCGCCATGGAGATGCGGAGCGGGAGACGTGCGTGACGGCATGGTTTCATGCACGGCTGATGTCTGCACCGTGCATAAAATGTATAGAATGCCCAGCAGATCTTGACGCGTTCATGGCTCCATGCACACCCTGGAAAGTTCGAGGACACCGGTATTTTAAAGCGAATCTCCGGTCAAGGCCGTCGGTGAGACCGGATTATTTCGGTGGTGACGCTGAATTGCCGGGAGGCCTGTACGTGCTTCGTTTTTATATCGTTCTTTGTCGGGTTGGCTTAGAGGCCGGTATCACGACACAATATTGTTTCTTGTCCTCTGTTTCTGTTTTTAAGGGGATCGCACGTGGATCATCTGCAAACATGCAACCAGAGGGAAGAAGGTCTACAGGGGGGAATTTTCTCGGGCGCTCGTGCTGAGTTCGATGCTAGCCTCGGGAGGTCCTATACGACGCATTCTGCGTCAAAGTGTCGCGTTCGCACAGGGGGGGTTCGCTAGTGGGCTGTTTGGGCCGCTTTTCTCTATTTCTCTGTTGGGCGCGCGTTTTGAAAACCGTTTGTACTGTTTCGCGAACGCCTGCTTTCTCTGTTTCACGCGTGTTTGTTTCTCGGTTTCTTTTCTTGTACTGTTTCTCTCTGTTGCTTCTGTTGTTTCTTTGTCAAAGGAAGATCAGTTCCAATAAAAGAAAAAAATAATGACAACTTATTTTGCAAACTTATTTTCCAACAAACATAATTGTTTCTTTGTCAAAGGAAGAACAGTTACAATAAACTTGACAAACAGTAGTAAAAGAAGAGTTCGAAATGTGCAACAAAGAATCAGTATAAGAAAAAAAAACATACAGAAAAAATACATGGAAAAAATAATATAAATATTTGAGCTTCTTTGCAAACTTATTTTGCAGATTTAAGCCTTATTAAAAATTGAGCGTAATGCAAGAAAATATAACTAGGGAACCATGTTAAACAAAAGGCAGATTAGTTTCCTCATGGAACTGTTCCTTTGAGTTGAAAAAAATTCTTGCATTGGGACCCTTGAGAATTAAAAAGGGAAATATGTTTCCCAAAGAAATTGGTTGCTCGTTTACAAAAATGTTTCAGCTGTTTTCAGACATTATTTACACCCAAATTTCTTGGAAAGAAACTATCACTAGACCATTAAGAGAAAAAAAAGATAGCTCTATCGTTAAGGAAACATTTTTCGCATCGAAGTATTCCTTTGAGTTCAATCTTGCAGTGCAACTTCCCTTGATGGTGACAATATTAATGAGACCCTTGAGAATAGAAAGAAGAAATATGTTAATTGGAAACACAGGTGCAGAACATAACTTACATGTCTCTGCAGGAAAGAAGTTACTAATGGGAGCTGAATTTCATTGTGCTTGCAAGTTACAATCTCGAAAAGGAATTTTTGACGTAGAGCATGTAAATCCTCCTACAATATTTTAGAAAAAGTTGCTGTTTCATTCCTGATATGTTACAAGTAATGACCAAAAAAGGAAAGATATGACTATTACTTACATTAGAGAAACCTTCCAAACCGAGACCTTTGTACTTGCTAACATACTGAAGAAGGAAAATTCCCGGGTCATACCTGTCAAAGAAAAAAATGAAGAAAATCAGTTACATACTTGGTATGAAAATTATTGTGAATTTAAATTACTTTTAATCTGCTTTTTTGGAGAAAGAACCAAAAAGTTGCTGGTGGCTGGTTTAAATCTTGTAAAATGGGAGATTTCCATGGAGAACCCACCTGAAATTGACTTTGGGAGCTGGTACAAATCTTGATTCGAAATTTCGTATGCTGAAAGAACTAGAATTTTCGTATGTAGCAGCAAACAAAACCTTGAAGTTGTGGATAACGGCACTAATTGTTGGTAGAAATGAATCACCACTGTAGTATGGGTTCATGATATCAAAAAATTTGGCTCTGAAGTTAGCAATGATTAAAATCCATTGTTTTTCCTTGAATACGGGAATTTTTACCTAAGGAATTGTGCAAAGTTACAATCTATTAGTGTAACTCTTTAAAGAAGGAAAAACTATAAGAGTAGTTTGTACAAAAGAACTTGTCTTACCAAGGAAGCATTCAATAAACTGAAGCCAACATTACTTTCCTGTAAGATTAGTTGGTTTGTAGGATCTGAATGATTTAGCATTGGGTTCATTAGCTTCTCCTGCATGTTTGTTTCCAGAAGAACATTGATAGTTAAGAAAATGAAATATCAATTATGTGAAAGCGATAACTGAGGAGACGAATTCAAAATATAGGCTGAGCATGTCGTCAATGCTAAGTATGTGCTGCAGTATTTCGCTGTTTCGCATGAGGCCTTTTCTTCCTTGGTCCAGCTGGTCTTTGTTCTTTAGTTTTGAAAAACACCCAACAACCCAAGGGTTTATCCAGCCACCAGGCTTGAATGATAGAGTTATAGTTTTCTGATCCACCCAAACTCCTTCAATCTCAAATATCCTTTGGCTGTTCATGGCATGAGAAAATCATGAAGAAAAGTGAAAAATAAATCATGAGAAAACAATATGGATCGCATATGAAAACTATTTTATGTTCAAATTATGTGAGACATATCACATAAAAATTCATATGATTTTTGTACATACATGTAAGTTAATTTGGGTAGAAGTCCAACCAATGTTTGGTAGAAATCATTCTCAATTTCGTCGAAAAAGATGACCTGGTTACCAGCCTTTTTCGGTTCTTGAATTACTAGTGTCGCAGATTTGAAAGAATTGTTCACTCGTTGTTGCCAAGTTGAAGTATCTGCTTTTGAAAACTTACTGGAATGTGCTTTATGTTGTTCAAGTGCTTGAAGTAGCAACGGATCTTCAACAGGTGTGGCAATATTGGTTGGGTAGAGTTTCGGTGATAGGAAGTCCATTACCCTTATTGGGCTCTGAGTTCCAGGGACATTCGGGTTCACATGAGTATTGCAATGCGTGCTATACTGATTTTCTGGCAGGCTGAACTCATTAGAGGCACGAGATACAAATGGAACATTCTGAACTATGTCAATTGAATCGGTAATTGCATCAAATGAAGGGGAACCTGCGCCTTCATATTGAGTGCCTGTACTAGCCTCTCCATTTGAATTACCATGCATTGTATTGTTGAAAGTGAATAGTACATAGAAAAAGAAAAGTTAAAGAAATTTTGTCATGGGAAATATGCTTACCACCATAAGTAATTTGCTTCCTCCAGGAATGAACTTTTTGGTGCTTGAGTTGTTTAGTTTTGCTTTCTTTATTGAGTAAACCATGTAGCTCAAACATAGCAAACATCAATCATATTGGGAAATACTGTCTACGTCAACTATTGCGTTGTAGACAAACTTGGTAACAACTCCACTTGAATTAGGAGCAACAAACGGTGAGAGTAGTATGAGAATGAAGATTCAGCAGTACTTGTCTTCAGGAAGATGATCATTGATAATTGAGAAAAGGTACTCGATAGTGGGTGCAGTTGTTCCTAACTCATGCTTGATGAATTCATATGTTGCTTCTAATGGTTTCGTGATGACAGGAACTCCACCAATTGGTATGCCAAAAATCTTGTGAACAGTTGTAGTTGTAATTGGGAATTTGAATCCATTTGGCATTTCAATGGAGCAAGAAGTTGTGTTGAAATGGTTTGCAAGCAGAAGTAAATGGAGTCAATATTGGACATGCTGGTTATTTGTAGGAGTGTTTGAAAACCCATTCTACGTACACACTGTTTGTGACTGTCAGTCATTTCAAATGCAAGCTTGATAAATGATTCAACATGCTCAAATTGATCGCACTGCATGAAAAAAAATAAAGGAAGAAATGGAAATATTAGATGTTTTTTCATTTGGGAAAAGAATGGTATAGAACATAAGTCCATTACCTTGGATCTATTCTGAGCTTTGTTTGCATGTACAATCTCTTCTGCTTCTCTTTTCTTTGTACATCCTTGTTCCATCTACAGTGAATACAGTATTATTAATTGTCCCAATGAAAGTAACCGAAAGTAATTCAAAGTGTGAGAACATGGCAGTTGGTTCGCTATGGAATGAACACTAACAGTATTCATGCTTATTTCTAAATCTGCATTCATTGTGAGCATTGTGTTGAGCTAGTAACATACAAGAGCTCATCAAAACTTGGAAAAAATAAGCACTGTTGGTAGAATTAGGATTACTGAAAATATCTTGTAATACGCACTTTTTATAGTACTTCCAGGAATTAGTGTAAATCAGTAGGGAAAACATGTGAATTTCCATGAACATAGCCGCGGAGTAGAAAAATCAGCATGACCAAAACAGAGACATTGAGTAACGGCTCCTACAAAAGTGTACAACCCAACCGAGACAACAATATTTCAACAAGGCTGCTAGTACTGGCATGTACTAATTTCCCTATATGGCTACTGAAAATTTCATGGAATGCAATTCCACATATATATGTGGTGGAAGATGATGCATAACCACATGTTGCATTACATGGCTTGCTGCAAAAAACCTAACTCCTAACTTCTTGTTCATGAAATGCAACATGGCTGCTATTAGAGATGCAGTTAGATAACAAAATTATAGATGTAGCTTGTACGTGGAATTGAACACGAAAAAAAATTTGTGATGAAAATTGTTCCATGCCCTAGTACAGAAACTCAATTAGGCCATGGAGTAGGTATGAATTAAACTAACACTAGTCCATCAGAACACGTCGTCCCAGCTAAAAAAACTTCCAATCCTTAGAAGAAGATGTAAATCACGATGATGCTTCCGCACGTTTAAAAAAAAGAAAAATATGCACATATGAAGACATTCGAGGCGAGTAGAACCTAGGGAGGTCGGAATGGAGAAGGGATCGAACCTTTTGTTTAGAGCCTATTCAACGCAGCGGAGAAATTCCGGTGAAAAGGAGGATTCAGATCTGAGGAGAGGCGACGACGAGCAGAGGGGAGGGGGGAGAACAGAGAAGCGAAATGGGGAAAGTGTTGTAAGTGGACGGTCCCACTTGTCTGTTGCTGAACAGAAAATACACGAGGAAAAAAACAGGCTCCGACCAGATAAGACCTGGGCGGTACGTGGCTCGATCTGTTCCACCAATTCGTGGATAAGACAAGCGGCGGCAGGGTAGCGGCGGCGCCGCCAGGGCACCTCCATCTTGTTTCCACCGGCGGCGCTCCTCGAGCACAGAGGTAATACCTCACTCCCTCTTCTTGATCTACTTCCTTTCCTTTCCTTAATTCTATTGTGCATTGAAGAAAGATTGGTTGGGGGAAAAGGCGGAAGAAGTGGAAGACAATTTAGTTGTAGTTCTAGGAGACTAAGAGGTAGAATTGGCCAGTTAGTTGCTGTTGATCTGGCGAACAAATACCTAGTTTAAGGTTTAGCTAAAATTGGGGAGTTGTTGAACGTTGGCCAGTTAGTTGCTGTTGATCTGGCGAACAAATACCTAGTTTAATGCTGTGAATAATTTCATGTGGTCTGATTTGCACTTGTTGTTAGAATTAGAGATAGATGCAGCTTTGGAGTTCGATGAACAATAATTGGGTTCATGTTTTCTGTTCTGCTTTTGCTGTCACCCGTTTCGTTTTACTTCGCATACTGTCTTGTTTGTTTAAAAAAGTAACAGATGATTCTGAATTATGGTTGCAGCCTACGGTACATCGAGATGGAAGGTGAAAGCAGTTTTGCTAACCAGCAAGTAATGAGTAAGAAGAAAGAGATTACTAAGAAGGTTAGCATCTACATTTCTTGTTTATAAAAAGTACAAGTTGAGTGTGTTATTTTAAAACTGAATAAAAAGAGAAAATGTGTGATGTTTTCTTGTGGATGCAGAAGCAAACTTACAAAAGAACTGGATCCAATGGAAAAGAAGTGAAGCAGAGAAGGAACAACAATGATGACAAGCTGCTCGAACCTACAATGGCCAAATTGAAGGAAATATGCCCTAGAGGCAATAATAAAGTTATTATTTATTTCCTTATATCATGATAAATGTTTATTATTCATGCTAGAATTGTATTAACCGGAAACATAATACATGTGTGAATACATAGACAAACAGAGTGTCACTAGTATGCCTCTACTTGACTAGCTCGTTGATCAAAGATGGTTATGTTTCCTAACCATAGACATGAGTTGTCATTTGATTAATGGGATCACATCATTAGGAGAATGATGTGATTGACTTGACCCATTTCGTTAGCATAGCACTTGATCGTTTAGTTTGTTGCTATTGCTTTCTTCATGACTTATACATGTTCCTATGACTATGAGATTATGCAACTCCCGTTTACTGGAGGAACACTTTGTGTGCCACCAAACGTCACAACGTAACTGGGTGATTATAAAGGTTCTCTACAGGTGTCTCCAAAGGTACTTGTTGGGTTGGCGTATTTTAAGATTAGGATTTGTCACTCCGATTGTCGGATAGGTATCTCTGGGCCCTCTCGGTAATGCACATCACTTAAGCCTTGCAAGCATTGCAACTAATGAGTTAGTTGCAGGATGATGTATTACGGAATGAGTAAAGAGACTTGCCGGTAACGAGATCGAACTAGGTATTGAGATACCGATGATCGAATCTCGGGCAAGTAACATACCGATGACAAAGGGAACAACATATGTTGTTATGCGGTCTGACCGATAAAGATCTTCGTAGAATATGTGGGAGCCAATATGAGCATCCAGGTTCCGGTATTGGTTATTGACTAGAGACGTGTCTCGGTCATGTCTACATTGTTCTCGAACCCGTAGGGTCCGCACGCTTAACGTTACGATGCCAGTTTCATTATGAGTTTATATATTTTGATGTACCGAAGGTTGTTTAGAGTCCCGGATGTGATCACGGACTTGACGAGGAGTCTCGAAATAGTCGAGACATAAAGATCGATATATTGGACGACTATATTTGGACACCGTAAAGGTTCCGGGTAAGACTGGGACAATACCGGATCACCAGGAGGTTATCGGAACCCCCCGGGAGGTATATGGGCCTTATTGGGCCTTAGTGGAAAGGAGGGGAAAGGAGCAAGGGAGGGGCTCCCCCCCAAGCCCAATCCTAATTGGGAAGGGGGCCGCCCCCCCTTTCCTTCCTCCCTCCTTCCTCTTCCTTCCCTCTCCTACTCCTAATAGGAAAAAGGGGAGTCCTACTCCCGGTAGGAGTTGCACTCCCCCCTTGGGTGCGCCACCCTCCTTGGATGGCCCCCTCTTCCACTCCTTTATATACGGGGGCAGGGGGGCACCCCAGAGACAACAATTGATCATTGATCTCTTAGCCGTGTGCGGTGCCCCCCCTCCACCATAATCCTCGATAATATTGTAGCGGTGCTTAGGCGAAGCCCTGCGACGGTAGAACATCAAGATCGTCACCACGCTGTCGTGCTAACGGAACTCATCCCCGACACTTTGCCGGATCGGAGTCCGGGGATCGTCATGGAGGTGAACGTGTGCAAAAACTCGGAGGTGTCGTAGTTTCGGTGCTTGATCCGTCGGGCCGTGAAGACGTACGACTACATCAACCGCGTTGTTATAACGCTTCCACTTCCGGTCTACGAGGGTACATAGACAACACTCTCCCCTCTCGTTGCTGTGCATCACCATGATCTTGCGTGTGCATAGGATTTTTTTTGAAATTACTATGTTCCCCGACAGTGGCATCCGAGCCTAGGTTTTATGTGTTGATGTTATATGCACGAGTAGAACACAAGTGAGTTGTGGGAGATATAAGTCATACTGCTTACCAGCATGTCATACTTTGGTTCGGTGGTATTGTTGGATGAAGCGGCCCGGACTGACATTACGCGTACACTTACGCGAGACTGGTTCTACCGACGTGCTTTGCACACAGGTGGCTGGCGGGTGTCAGTTTCTCCAACTTTAGTTGAACCGAGTGTGGCTACGCCCGGTCCTTGCGAAGGTTAAAACAACACCAACTTGACAAACTATCGTTGTGGTTTTTAATGCATAGGTAAGATTGGTTTTTGCTAAGCCCGTAGCAGCCACGTAAAACTTGCAACAAACAAAGTAGAGGACGTCTAACTTGTTTTTGCAGGGCATGTTGTGATGTGATATGGTCAAGGCATGATGCTAAATTTTATTGTATGAGATGATCATGTTTTGTAACCAAGTTATCGGCAACTGGCAGGAGCCATATGGTTGTCGTTTTATTGTATGCAATGCAATCGCCCTGTAATGCTTTACTTTATCACTAAGCGGTAACGATAGTCGTAGAAGCATAAGATTGGCGAGACGACAACGATGCTACGATGGAGATCAAGGTGTCGCGCCGGTGACGATGGTGATCATGACGGTGCTTCGGAGATGGAGATCACAAGCACAAGATGATGATGGCCATATCATATCACTTATATTGATTGCATGTGATGTTTATCTTTTATGCATCTTATCTTGCTTTGTTTGACGGTAGCATTATAAGATGATCTCTCACTAAATTTCAAGATAAAAGTGTTCCCCCTGAGTATGCACCGTTGGCAAAGTTCGTCGTGCCCAGACACCACGTGATGATTAGGTGTGATAAGCTCTACGTCCATCTACAACGGGTGCAAGCCAGTTTTGCACACGCAGAATACTCAGGTTAAACTTGACGAGCCTAGCATATGCAGATATGGCCTCGGAACACTGAGACCGAAAGGTCGAGCGTGAATCATATAGTAGATATGATCAACATAATGATGTTCACCATTGAAAGCTATTCCATTTCACGTGATGATCGGTTATGGTTTAGTTGATTTGGATCACGTTATCACTTAGATGATTAGAGGGATGTCTATCTAAGTGGGAGTTCTTAAGTAATATGATTAATTGAACTTTAATTTATCATGAACTTAGTCCTGGTAGTATTAGCATATCTATGTTGTAGATCAATAGCTCGCGATGTTGCTCCCCATTTAATTTTTATATGTTCCTAGAGAAAACTAAGTTGAAAAATGTTAGTAGCAATGATACGGATTGGATCCGTGATCTGAGGATTATCCTCATTGCTGCACAGAAGAATTATGTCCTTGATGCACCGCTAGGTGACAGACCTATTGCAGGAGCAGATGCAGACGTTCTGAACGTTTGGCTAGCTCAATATGATGACTACTTGATAGTTTAGTGCACCATGCTTAACGCTTAGAATCGGGACTTCAAAGGCGTTTTTAACATCATGGAACATATGAGATGTTTCAGGAGTTGAAGTTAATGTTTCAAGCAAATACCCGAGTTGGGAGATATGAAGTCTCCAACAAGTTCTATAGCTAAAAGATGGAGGAGAATAGCTCAAGCAGTGAGCATGTGCTTAGATTGTCTGGGTACTACAATCGCTTGAATCAAGTGGGAGTTAATCTTCCAGATAAAATAGTGATTGACAAAATTCTCTAGTCACCATCACCAAGTTAGTAGAACTTCGTGAAGAACTATAATATGCAAGGGATAACGGAAACAATTCCCAAGATCTTCGCGATGCTTAAATCGACGAAGGTAGAAATCAAGAAAAGCATCAAGTGTTGATGGTAAACAAAACCACTAGTTTCAAGTAAAGGGACAAAGGGAAGAAAGGGGAACTTCAAGAAGAACGGCAAGCAAGTTGTTGCTCAAGTGAAAAACCCAAGTCTGGACCGAAGCCTGAAACTGAGTGCTTCTACTGCAAAGGGACTGGTCATTGGAAGCGGAACTACCCCAAGTATTTGGCGGATAAGAAGGATGGCAAAGTGAACAAAGGTATATTTGATATACATATTATTGATGTGTATTTTACTAGTGTTCGTAGCAACCCCTCGGTATTTGATACTGGTTCAGTTGCTAAGAGTAGTAACTTGAAACGGGAGTTGCATAATGAACAGAGACTAGTTAAGGGTGAAGTGACGATGTGTGTTGGAAGTGGTTCCAAGATTGATATGATCATCATCGCACACTCCCTATACTTCAGGATTAGCGTTGAACCTAAATTAGTGTCATTTGGTGTTTGCTTTAAGCATGAATATGATTTGATCATGTTTATTGCAATACGGTTATTCATTTAAGTAAGAGAATAAATTGTTGTTCTGTTTACATGAATAAAACCTTATATGGTTACACACCCAATGAAAATGGTTCGTTGGATCTAGATCGTAGTGATACACATATTCATAATATTGAAACCAAAAGATGCAAAGTTAATAATGATAGTGCAACTTATTTGTGGCACTGCCGTTTAGGTCATATTGGTGTAAAACGCATGAAGAAAATCCATGCTGATGGGCTTTTGGAATCACTTGATTATGAATCAATTGATGCTTGCGAACCATGCCTCATGGGCAAGATGACTAAGACTCCGTTCTCCGGAACAATGGATCAAGCAACAGATTTATTGGAAATCATACATACTGATGTATGTGGTCCGATGAATATTGAGGCTCGCGACAGGTATCATTATTTTCTGATCTCCACAGATGATTTGAGAAGATATGAGTATATCTACTTGATGAAACACAAATCTGAAACATTTGAAAAGTTCGAAGAATTTCATAGTGAAGTGGAGAATCATTGTAACAAAAATAAAAGTTTCTACGATATGATCGCAGGAGGAAAATATTTGAGTTACGAGTTTGGCCTTTAGTTAAAACATTGTGAAATAGTTTCACTACTCACGCCACCTGGAACACCACAGTGTAATGGTGTGTCTGAACGTCGTAACCGTACTTTATTAGATATGGTGCGATCTATGATGTCTCTTACTGATTTACCGCTATCGTTTTGGGTTATGCATTAGAGACAGCTACATTCACGTTAAATAGGGCACCATCTAAATCCGTTGAGACGACACCGTATGAACTATGGTTTGGCAAGAAACCTAAGTTTTCGTTTCTTAAAGTTTGAAGTTGAATTGCTTATGTGAAAAAGTTTCAACCTGATAAGCTCAAACCCAAGTCGGAGAAGTGAGTCTTCATAGGATACCCAAAAGAAAATGTTGGGTACACCTTCTATCACAGATCCAAAGGCAAGATATTCATTGCTGAGAATGGATCCTTTCTAGAGAAGGAGTTTCTCTCGAAAGAAGTGAGTGTGAGGAAAGTAGAACTTGATGAGGTAACTGTACCTACTCCATTATTGGAAAGTAGTTCATCATAGAAATCTGTTCCTGTGACTACTACACCAATTAGTGAGGAAGCTAATGATGATGATCATGTAACTTCAGATCAAGTTACTACCGAAACCTCGTTGGTAAACCAGAGTGAGATTCGCACCAGAGTGGTACGGTAATCCTGTTCTAGAGGTCATGTTACTTGACCATGACGAGCCTACGAACTATGAGGAAGCGATGATGAGCCCAGATTCCGCGAAATGGCTTGAGGCCATGAAATCTGAGATGAGATCCATGTATGAGAACAAAGTATGGACTTTGATTGACTTGCCCAATGATCGGCGAGCCATTGAGATTAAATGGATCTTCAAGGAAGACGGACGCTTATATTAGTGTTACTATCTACAAATCTAGAATTGTCGCAAAAAGGTTTTTGACAAGTTCAAGGTGTTGACTACGATGACAGTTTCTCACTCGTATCTATGCTTAAGTCTGTCCGAATCATGTTAGCAATTGCCGCATTTTATGAAATCTGGCAAATGGATAAACAAAAACTGCATTCCTTAATGGATTTATTAAAGAAGAGTTGTATATGATGCAACCAGAAGGTTTTGTCAATCCTAAAGGTACTAACAAAATATGCAAGCTCCAGCGATCCATCTATGGACTGGTGCAAGCATCTCCGAGTTGGAATATACGCTTTGATAAGTTGATCAAAGCATATAGTTTTATATAGACTTGCGGTGAAGCCTGCATTTACAAGAAAGTGAGTGGGAGCACTACAACATTTCTGATAAGTATATGTGAATGACATATTGTTGATCGAAGATAATGTAGAATTATTCTACAAAGCATAAAGGAATGTTTGAAAGGAGTTTTTCAAAGAAAGACCTCAGTGAAGCTGCTTACATATTGAGCATCAAGATCTATAGAGATAGATCAAGACACTTGATAAGTTTTTCAATGAGTACATACCTGGACAAGATTTTGAAGTAGTTCAAAATGGATCAGTCAAAGAAGGAGTTCTTTCCTGTGTTACAAGGTGTGAAGTTGAGTAAGACTCAAAACCCGACCACGGCAGAAGATAGAGAGAAAATGAAAGTCATTCCCTATGCCTCAGCCATAGGTTCTATAAAATATGCCATGTTGTGTACCAGACCTATTGTATACCCTGCCCTGAGTTTGGCAAGGGAGTACAATAGTGATCTAGGAGTAGATCACTAGACATCAGTCAAAATTATCTTTAGTGGAATAAGGATATGTTTCTCGATTATGGAGGTGACAAAAAGGTTCGTCGTAAAGGGTTACGTCGATGCAAATTTCGACACTGATCCAGATGACTCTAAATCTCAATCTGGATACATATTGAAAGTGGGAGCAATTAGCTAGAGTAGCTCCGTGCAGAGCATTGTTGACATAGAAATTTGCAAAATACTTACGGATCTGAATGTGGCAGACCCGTTGACTAAACTTCTCTCACAAGCAAGACATGATCACACCTTAGTACTCTTTGGGTGTTAATTACATAGCGATATGAACTAGATTATTGACTCTAGTAAACCCTTTGGGTGTTGGTCACATGTCGATGTGAACTATGGGTGTTAATCACATGGTGATGTGAACTATTGATGTTAAATCACATGGCGATGTGAACTAGATTATTGACTCTAGTGCAAGTGAGAGACTGAAGGAAATATGCCCTAGAGGCAATAATAAAGTTATTATTTATTTCCTTATATCATGATAAATGTTTATTATTCATGCTAGAATTGTATTAACCGGAAACATAATACATGTGTGAATACATAGACAAACAGAGTGTCACTAGTATGCCTCTACTTGACTAGCTCGTTGATCAAAGATGGTTATGTTTCCTAACCATAGACATGAGTTGTTATTTGATTAATGGGATCACATCATTAGGAGAATGATGTGATTGACTTGACCCATTCCGTTAGCATAGCACTTGATCGTTTAGTTTGTTGCTATTGCTTTCTTCATAACTTATACATGTTCCTATGACTATGAGATTATGCAACTCCCGTTTACAGGAGGAACACTTTGTGTGCCACCAAACGTCAGAACGTAACTGGGTGATTATAAAGGTTCTCTACAGGTGTCTCCAAAGGTACTTGTTGGGTTGGCGTATTTCAAGATTAGGATTTGTCACTCCGATTGTCGGAGAGGTATCTCTGGGCCCTCTCGGTAATGCACATCACTTAAGCCTTGCAAGCATTGCAACTAATGAGTTAGTTGTAGGATGATGTATTACGGAACGAGTAAAGAGACTTGCCGGTAACGAGATTGAACTAGGTATTGAGATACCGACGATCGAATCTCGGGAAAGTAACATACCGATGACAAAGGGAATAACGTATGTTGTTATGTGGTCTGACCGGTAAAGATCTTCGTAGAATATGTGGGAGCCAATATGAGCATCCAGGTTCCGCTATTGGTTATTGACCGGAGACGTGTCTCGGTCATGTCTACATTGTTCTCGAACCCGTAGGGTCCGCACGCTTAATGTTACGATGACAGTTTCATTATGAGTTTATATATTTTGATGTACCGAAGGTTGTTCGGAGTCCCGAATGTGATCACGGACTTGACGAGGAGTCTCGAAATGGTCGAGACATAAAGATCGATATATTGGACGACTATATTTGGACACCGGAAAGGTTTCGGGTAAGATTGGGACAATACCGGATCACCAGGAGGTTATCGGAACCCCCCGGGAGGTATATGGGCCTTATTGGGCCTTAGTGGAAAGGAGGGGAAAGGAGCAAGGGAGGAGGCGCTCCCCCAAGCCCAATCCGAATTGGGAAGGGGGCCGGCCCCCCCTTTCCTTCCTCCCTCCTTCCTCTTCCTTCCCTCTCCTACTCCTAATAGGAAAAAGGGGAGTCCTACTCCCGGTGGGAGTTGGACTCCCCCCTTGGGCGCGCCACCCTCCTTGGCCAGCCCCCTCCTCCATTCCTTTATATACGGGGGCAGGGGGCACCCCAGAGACAACAATTGATCATTGGTCTCTTAGCCGTGTGCGGTGCCCCCTCCACCATAATGCCCGATAATATTGTAGCGGTGCTTAGGCGAAGCCCTGCGACGGTAGAACATCAAGATCGTCACCACGCCGTCGTGCTGACGGAACTCATCCCCGACACTTTGCTGGATCAGAGTCCGGGGATCGTCATCGAGCTGAACATGTGCAAAAACTCAGAGGTGCCGTAGTTTCGGTGCTTGATCGATCGGGCCGTGAAGACATACGACTACATCAACCACGTTGTTATAACGCTTCCGCTTCCGGTCTACGAGGGTACGTAGACAACACTCTCCCCTCTCGTTGCTGTGCATCACCATGATCTTGCGTGTGCGTAGGAATTTTTTTGAAATTACTACGTTCCCCAACACAAATGTGCTGCAGAACCTGCAACCATGGTAGGTTACTGTCCTTGATTCAGTCATCGCTTCACGTAGGATTTCAGTTAGGATGAAAAAATCATTTAAATTCCTTTCACTTTTCTCTTAGGGGTGTCCTTTGATGGAAGAATTTGATCAGTTTGTTCAATATCAAAGTTTGAGGAAAGAAACTGAGGTTGGTTGTTTGGCATGTGTGATTTCAAAATGCATTTCTTCTTAGGAAGTGATATGAACTAACAAATTTTAACACGCACAAAAATGGTGTCCAGGAACTGATTGAGAGCCAAGAAGCTGAAATAGGGTTCAATTTATTTGGGGGCAATGACAAAGAAATAGAAGAAGCTGCACCAAACATCATCACGGAACATTTGCGAATGTCAAATAACAATGAACAGACTGTAAGTACTTACAAAACTGGGTAGTGCAAATATAATTCTAGCATACATTTTTCTCAATCATAAATTGTGGCAAGATCTTGACTATAGTTGTAGTGTTTAATAGAAAGTATATTTTCATTGTTTTTGCTAGGCAATGGACATAAATGATGAGAACAACTACAATGTTACGGAATCATCTTCAGCAGTAGTGCTAAGTTTGAGCAAACAGGTCAGTGCGAGAAAAAAAGGGAAAAGCTGCAAGTGATTGTGTTGGGAAATAAAATAAATTGAGAAATGATATGGCTATTAACACATAAATAAATGTTTACAAGACAGTGTTGGTGAGAACATGTGCAGTGAACCTTTGACAACAACAGAAGAAGTGGAAAATATTTGTCGTGAGGTAAGATTCTGCATTTCTGGGAAAAGAATAAAAAAAGACCTTCTAGATATTAACTTTGTTTTCTAAAGATTCTTATTCTGATGTCGAATAGTTGTGTTCCTTCCCTTTGCAGGTACTTTCTTTGGCTCAGAATTCTGACTGTGATTATGAAGGAAATTCTGAGAGCGAAGATTCTGATGAAGACACAGTAGCTTGTACGATGAATGAAGAGTATGTGTTCCCTACACCAGACGAAACATACAATTCTAGTACGCCAGAAGTTGGTAAAGTGTTCTCAACACTGGATGAAGCTCCCGCTTTGTAAATGTTTATGCTCAGTTGAATGGTTTCACAATGATAAAAGGAAGGAATATAAGAACATGAAGTTGTATTTCCTGTGCAACAAAAGTAGGAAAAGACCAAGTGTCAACATTGGTTTGAGGAAAAGGAAGAGAAACATTGTTGAACGGACAAATTGTCCAATGAGTATAACAGTGAAGTTGGTGGATGACAAGTGGCATATTGCATCAATGTCTCTCAAGCATAACCATGATCTAGTGAGGTCTCCATCACTTAAATTTTTTTTCTTAAGCCATAGAAACATGAATGAGGCAGAAATCATGTTGTCAAAACTGCTTCAAGAACACAGAGTGAAACCGAGAAGAATCATGAGCATATTCAGAAAGCTCTGTGGTGTGAAGCTGGGAAACATTACCTTTGATGTGAAGAAACTGGATAATTTGAAACAGGGAGAACGGGTGCGCAAAAAGGAGAACACAGATATTGAATGGACATTGCAGTACATTGAGAAGCTGCAGATTGATACTCCTGGTTTCTGCTACAGGATGCAAAGAGATACAGACAACACGGTTCTCAGCTTGTTCTGGACAGATGCTCGTTCCCGATTGAACTACCGGTTGTTTGGTGAGATTATATCATTTGACACCACTTATAGCACAAACAAATATAACATGCCTTTTGCACCTATTGTGGGAATTAATGGCCATGGAAGAACAATTGTGTTTGGTTGGGCGCTATTGCAAGATGAGACTTCAGATACTTTTGTGTGGCTGTTTGAAACTTTCATGGAGGTCATGCAGTGGAAAAAACCAGGGATAATATTGATAGACCAAGACGCAGGGATGAAAGCTGCTATTCCTCAAGTATTTCCAGATGCATTACATAGGTTCTATCTTTGGCATATATTTAAAAATGTGCGGGAAAACATCAGTGCTTTCATGGCTACGAGGGAAAACATGGAGAAAGATATGATGAAGTGTTTATTACAATCCATTACCGTTGAAGAATTTGAAGCAAGATGGGAGAAATTTGTTCTGAAGTATCAGTGTGCTGAACATGCTCACATCAAAAGGATGTGGGAGAACCGAACCTTCTTTGTTCCTGCTTATTTTCGAGGCATGTTTTTCCCTTTCATCAAGTCAACGAGCCATAGCGAAAGCTTCAACTCAAATTTCAAAGACTACATCAAGAGGAAAGATACTATAGAGGCATTCATGAAACAGTACATGCTATTCCAAGAGAATTTTGTTCACATAGAAAATCAGGACAGGTTCTTGTCGAATGAGAAGACTCCTGTCTTTTGGAGTCATCACGCTGTTGAACGGCATGCAGCAGCAATATATACCAGAGGAATCTACTTGAAGTTTTTGACAGAATTAGTGAATGCAACAGCTTTTAAAGTTATTGAAATTGAGAAGGATAAAGTGTATGATTTGAAAAAAACACATCAGGTATGAGAAACCAGAATTCACAAGAGAAATGTTCAGAGTCCATGTGGACCTTACTACTGGTTCATTCAAATGTTTCTGTGTGAAGTTTGAGCGTGATGGTATTGTTTGTTTCCATATCCTCAGACTTTTTACGCAGTTTGACATTACCCATATTCCAGATAAGCTGATTGTTGAGAGGTGTTCTATTTCTTTTCAAGAAAAAGAGTTGGATAAGTGCAAGAAAGAAATTGTGTTGATTACAGGTGAAGATCAGTCACACAATGCAGTCAGATATGCTATTCTGATGAGTAAAGTTGGTGAAGCTTGCTCAAACATCAGCAAAGATTCTGAACTTAGCAAAGAACTTTTGGATGCTGTTGCTCAAATTCATTCAAAGTACTTGCAAGGAAAGAAACAGCAACCGGAAGTGCAGTCGGAAAATTCGTTGAAAGATCCTCCTATACGGCCATCCAAGTCTGTGAACAAAGGAGAAAGATTGAAGTCACAATCTGAAAAGAAATCTAGGAAGAAAGCGGCTCCAAAAAAGAAGACTGGTTGATGCTCATCATTATGTTTGCACCAAGGAAGAAAGATAATTTCTGTTTGCAGCAAGGAAGAAGATAATTTCTCTCGATGAAGAACCTTTTGCATTGATAGCTGAGAAAAATTTAGATGGATTTTGATTATTGTGTTGATAATTTTTTTTGATAAGTTACACTTGTTATAGTTATAGTTGAGCTTGACCTATTTTGTTTATTCTATGGTAATAAGAAAAGTTTTAAAAAACTAAATATGTTTCATTGATATGTTGTTACAAATGCCTTGCTAAGTAGATTTGAGACACAGGAAGTGCTAAATGTATTTTTAAAAATGAAAAACTGTTTTGATACTATTGTAGGAGGTCGTTGATATGTTATGTAGATATGTTGTTACAAATGCCTTGCTAAGTAGATTTGAGACACAAGAAGAGCTAGATGTATTTTTAAAGACGTATATGACAAAGACTAAACTTAAACATTATTCGCAAAAAAATCCTAAAAACTACAGTCCATTTATTGGGTCGAATCGACGACCTCCTACAACTGAATTTTTCGAAATTAAGAATATTTTCTTTGCAATAAAAACATTTACCGGATTTTCGTACAAATTTTGTAAAACAGGAACATTTTGACGATGTGAACAAATTCGAAAAAGGGGAACATTTCTTGAATTTGTGAACAAAAAATAAAAGGTTTACTTTTTAAAAATTCCAAAACATATTTTGAAAAACATGAACTATTATTGAATTTGTGAACAAATTAGGAAAGCTGGAACATATTTTTCAATTCCCAAACATTTTCTGAATCTTGACAACAAATTTTAAAACTTAGAACAATGTTAAAGAAACATTATTTCGAGAACAATATTAAGAAAATCATTATTCGGGGAACATTATTGTGGAGCAATAAGAGAGTGAACATTTATTTGAGGAACATTATTAAAGGGGGAATTATAATTTCCTTGAATAAAAAAAGTTTACTACAAGAATATAATAATGTTCCTTGATTAATGTTCTTAACAAATGAGTAATTTTTGTTCAAAAACAAATAAATGTTCTCAGGAGTTTTTTAAAAAAATTACTCCTCGGTATCAACAATTATTTGGGGAAAATTATTTGGAGAACAATATTAAAGAAACATTATTCAGGGAACATTATTGGGGGAACAAAAAGATATGAACATTTATTTAGGGAGCATTATTAAAGGGACATTTTTTGAATGAACATTAAGAAATGATAATTTCCTTGAATAAAAAAAGTTTTGTACAAATATAATAAATGTTCCTTGAATAATGTTCTTAAAAAATGTTCTTAAAAATATAATAACTCCTCGCTATCAACAATTATTTTGGGGACATTATTTGGAGAACAATATTAAAGAAATATTATTCAGGGAACATAATTGTGGAGCGAAAAGAGAATGAACATTTATTTGAGGAACATTATTAAAGGGGGAATTATAATTTCCTTGAATAATGTTCCCTCAATAATGTTCTTAAAAAATTATTCAGGGAACATTATTGTGGAGCAAAAAGAAAATGAACATTTTTTGGGGAACATTTTTTAATGTTTATTTGGGGAACATTATTTAGGGAACATTATTGTGTTTTGAAAAAAGTTCTTTCAGGGAACATTATTGTGGAGCAAAAAGAGAATGAACATTTATTTGAGGAACATTATTAAAGGGGGAATTATAATTTCCTTGAACAATGTTCCCTCAATAATGTTCTTAAAAAATTATTTAGGGAACATTATCGTGGAGCAAAAAGAAAATGAACATTTTTTGGGGAACATTTTTAATGTTTATTTGGGTAACATTATTTAGGGAACATTATTGTGTTTTGAAAAAAGTTCTTAAAAATATAATAACTCCTCGGTATCAATAATTATTTTGGGGACATTATTTGGAGAACAATATTAAAGAAACATTATTTAGGGAACATTATTGTGGAGCAAAAACAGAATGAACATTTATTTGAGGAACATTGTTAAAGGGGGAATTATAATTTCCTTGAATAAAAAAAGTTTACTACAAGAATATAATAATGTTCCTTGAATAATGTTCTTAAAAAATGAGTAATTTTTGTTCAAAACAAATAAATGTTCTCGTGGGTTTAAAAATGTTCTTCAAGTAAAATAAATTTACATCCGCATCAACGATTTTTGAGGGAACATTATTTGGGGACCATAATTAAAGAAAAAAATATATTATTGAGGAAACATTATTTGGCGAAAACATTGTTATATTAATCAAGGGACATTATAGGTGGAAAAAAATTGAACATTTACTTGGGGACATTATTAAAGGGATATTTTCGAATGAAGATTTAAAAAGTAATAATTGAATAATGTTCCCTTGGGTCAACCAGATTTCCCCAAATAAGAAAAGTTTACTACAAGGATGAAAGAATGTTCCTTGAATAATGTTCCCTCAATAATGTTCTTAAAAAATTATTCAGGGAACATTATTGTGGAGCAAAAATAAAATTAACATTTTTTGGGGAACATTTTTTAATGTTTATTTGGGGAACATTATTTAGGGAACATTATTGTGTTTTCAATGAACATTATTTGGAGAACAATATCAAAGAAACATTATTCAAAGGGACATTATTTTGGGGAGCAAAAATAAATTGAACATTTATTTGGGGAAGATTATTAAAGGGATATTTTTGGAAAAAACATTATTAAATTGTTTTTCAAAAAACACGATGTTGTCTGAAATTTTAAAATGTTCTTCTAGTCAAAATACTTACTCATCGGCATCAACAATTATGGCGAAGGGAAAACATTAACTAGGGAACATTATTAAAGGGACATTTTTGAATTAACATTAAAAAATGATAATTTCCTTGAATAAAAAAAGTTTACTACAAGGATAAAAAAAATGCTACTTGAATAATGTTCCCTCGACAATGCTCTTAAAAAATGACTAAATGTCTTTCGAAAAACCCAATGAGGTCTGAAATTTTAAAATGTTCTTGAATAATGTTGTGTGAAACAGAATGTTGTATGAAGGAGCGGAAACAAATTCTAGTCCAAACAAACTATATTCATAACCCGTGTGTGGGTCCAAAAACTAATATCCCAATAAATTACCTGAGCAAGTGCATAATGATGTTATGAGATCCCCTAAGAATTCACATTTTTGAGGGAAACAAAATATATCAGTGAACAAAAAATTCAGCAAAACATTTCTTAGAGAAACATTATTTGGGGAACGTTAACAACAAAATATTAGGAAACATTACTTACGGAACATTATTTAGGGGAATTTTTCATTTTTTTGAAAAAATCTTTTTGAAATAGACATCCTTTTGAAGTAAAGAATTGTTTGACAGCAATTATAATGGAACTTTTTACAAAACTCTTTTGCAGTAGATATTCTTGATACACAAGTAGAGAGTATGGTATTGAGGTCGTACCTCCTAAATGCCAAATTTCCCAAGAGAAATCACTATTGCTTTTGTAAAAAAAAGACAAATGTTGCCTTCCGTCTCGTTTGCTACAAAAAAGCACATTTTTCGTACCCCCTAAAAGTAAGACAATTTCCATTTCATGGAAATTAATCACACATCTGCTTTGGGAAAAGAAATAAACAACACACTTCATTCAAAAAAACAATCCTTGAAGACACTCATGTTGGTATGGAAAAGCAAAAACACCATTAATTGTTCCCGATTGTTATTCTACAACTAAGTTTCTTTGACTGTCTCTCACACAGGAACAGAAAAATAAGTTGTGCTGGTGACACTACTTTCATAAAAAAAAAATGTACCGAGTCTCCAACATAAATGTTTTCCACACAAAAGAGTGATTTCTACGGAAAGGGAAAAAGGAACTTAAAAGTTTTCCAAGCAATGACACTGGTGAGTTATCAGTAGTTGTGGTGCACATTCAATTCTAGAAACTCAAAGTATTTGCTTTCTCCACACAACTAGCGGCGCTTCTTCCTCTTCTTGGTTGAAACATCATCTTCAAGTCCCTCAACGCTTTTTTCGTTGATGTCACACTTTGCCAGCTTGTAAGCAACAACCTCACGAAATTGAGGAATAATTCCCTGGGACAAATGAAACAGTAAACAACACATTAGCAAAGCATACAAAGAAGCCCTCGATGTTGTTGGGCGGGGGCGGGGCGGGGGATAATTTGTGAAAGAAGTTATAGACGAAGAAAGATGAAGACTGATTTTCTAGTGACATACATCATCAAATTCCTTCATGTTCTTCCCATCCCAGATATCCATATACATGATAGCATAGAGAGCACAATTGTGGCTGTACAAAGGTATACATAAATTTCAGCAAAAGGACCTTCTTGGGTGACAGAATGTTAACTGATTATAAGAGTTAAAGACAGAAAAGTGCATGGAGCATAATGATGGTTGCTTTATTCACAGGTTGTCTTGCTGGGGGTATTCCTTAGGAGAAATGCAGTCAAAATTCTCAATATTCTTGTATGTGCATCCAAAAGACTTGAAAATGGTGCCCATGTTGATGATCTACATTAAAAGAAGTATAAGAATTCAACCAGTTCATGGAGCATAATAAACAGTAGTTCAGTTATCTGTGAGTAACTACCGAGTAAAAACTAAAAGTCACAAAATACTTGATGTTACAAAAGGCACAAGAGTAAAAACTAAAAAACAGTAGAAAACAAACCAGATTTGATGTTAACTTGTTGACTTGATTTTGAGGAACAGAACTCCTTGAATCAAAGAAATTGACGGTTTCAAACAAATTGTTAATGTAGAACAAAGTCCAGTGGAATGAATCAACTCTAGGGAAATATAGCTGGATCGCAAACAAAGAAGTAAAATCAGTATAGATGAAGAGAGGATGTGATAATTTGGAGAAGTTGCATTGATAACTGATGTTTACCAAGTAACACTTGTGTAAGTTCTTGCCATAGTTTAGTTTCTTGAATTCTCTTACACAAGATCGAGAGTTGAATATCTTGGGATCATCAAGTAACTTCTCCTGCACATCCAAATAAAAGAGATAACAATAGTAAGAACAAAAGTTGCAAAAAGTTCAACACGGAACAAAAAAAGGAAATACTATAGATGAGGAATAGGAAACTTTACCGTGAAGTACGAAGTAAAGCAGTATTTCGAAGGTTCCTTACTTTTTGGACCTGGATTTTCATTCTCATAATTGAAAACTTGGACATAAGCATTGAAGACTTCATTGTGAACATTTCCTATTGCCTTGAGTGAATTATAGAAATGATCATACTCCACAGTAAATCCATTGATGTCAATAATGGCTGTACTGCATTTTTAAAAATTGAAACAATTAACATATAGAATATACAACAAAGATAGATTGTTTCATGCATATAAAGTACGATGTTCCTGAAAAAACTTACTTTTCATTCTTGAAGAATTTGTTTCCAAGGTATTTCTTATAAAACTCCTGAACATGAGGTTTAACACTTATCTTTGATATCTTATCTTGAGCAGATAGATCTTTTGCTTTCCTTTTCTTTCGATTTCTCTTCTCTATAGTGCTGGGACCAGATATATTCAATGCTGCATGAGATGATTTGTGCTCAGGTACCTCAGGTACTACATGACCTGTCCAATGAACCAATTACATATAATAAGCTTTGGTATGAAAAACAATGAAGTGTATAAAAATAAGGCAGGACATTGCAAAAACTTAAACAAGCAAATTGGAAGTGAAAATTCAGTACAGTGAAAAGCAAACAAAAATGAACAGAAGGGAAAAGCGGTTGATTTCAAAAAAGGTGGGAAGTACCTTTGGGGACCGTCTTATCAAGTTCTGGGATTATAATGCCATCAGCATACTTCATGGCAATTTCAATGCCATCTCCCAGATTGTCATTTGATTGTGAGATCACATTCCTTAGCATAATGGCATCTTCAGTTAGAATGTTTGACGAAGCATGCACTTCTTTCGTTCTCGGTCTCATTCACTAACTGAGTTTGTTTGCTCACAGAAACGGGAGTTTCCTAAATATGGACCGTTGTGGGGTTCACATGCTGAAATTCCGTTTCATATGGCGCACTATTGACTACATGTTGAACGCAGTCCACCGGTTGCAATACTGAGATCAGTCGAGTATGAATTGTTTCAGAAAAGGTACCTGAGATCTCAGTAAGAGTGTTAACAGCAAATTGAGTACCGTCACTTGTTTGACTATAAGAAATAGGTTGATCAAGTGTGTTGTCAATATGAATACCATTGTTCCCAGGTGAAATTTCTTCATTCTGAACAATGTTTACAGCTGAAGGTGCTTACTCAGTTTGCTGCACTTGTTGAGGAACTGAATCTTGTTCTGTAACTGGAACTGCTTCTTCAACTTGGATGTCCTTGCTGCTGTGCATTAAGGTAACCTCAGGAGTAGGAGTAACTTGTACATGATCTTGGAATAAAGATGCTCTAATTGGCTCACTGACTATCTGGACTGGGCGATGGTTGGCATTTATTGGTTCATTCTAGTTATTCATGTTGCTGCGTGCTAAAAGAACAATAGGATTCATGGTTGAAGTACCAGCAATGTTTACTTGGATGTTTGTATTTGGCCGAAGAGACATGAGAGTTGTTTTGAGATCTGAAAACATATTTTGCATATGCTGTTCATGAAGCTTCTTCCAAATTTCATCATGCTTTGCAACAACTTGAGATATTATATTCATAACCTATTAGTTCAGGACAGAAAAGTTACATGTGTATTAGTTGTGATATGAGACTGAAATGACAAGACTAAAATATATTGGTAAACAAAAGGTTAAAAATAAGCAGATAAACATAGAAGGAACAAATCATTATCTAGTAAAATCATTATATGTTCAAAGCAGAGGAACAAATTATGCATTGAAGTACTCATATGTTGTACTGTTAACACTACAACTCGTTATATTTTGACTATTCATATGTTGCACATGGAACATATTCATGCATTGAAAAATTCGTGTGAGATGTCATTGGTAAACAATGAAAATTAGTTAGGCTCTGTTCCTTGTGTTTCATTTTACTCTTGTCAATTGCTGATACAATCTTTTTGGGTCTCAGTTCTTTTCAATGTCAATACAATAGAGAACCGCCTAATTGACAAGGAGGAAATTACCTCTAGCAAAATTCCTACCTCAGTTGACATCTTGAGCACAGTATGTTCATTTTATGAATGCAGAACTCATTCTATTATGTTATACTAGGAACATATTATGTAATTTGTTTTCTTGCGAACAGACTATAGACGTATGGAAACTGATTTCTTAGTTCGCTATGACACTGAAGTGAGATGACTAAAATGTATTGGTAAACAAAAAGGTTAATAACAACTAGATAAAACATACTTCTGGATTACTATTCGAGGTAGATGCAACATTTGAGATGTCATTGGACTTTCGAATGAGATTTTCCTCAACATCATAACTCTGTGGGGCTTTGGACCACTTCTATTGAGCCAATACAATTGCACGAGCACCGTAAGGTGTCCTAGAAATGTCTTTCAGCTGAAAAGAAAAAACAAAGTCAACAAACAGTTCTGAAAGTTCTTAAAGCGAGACAATGAAACCAAGAAAAATGTCATTCCAAAGAATTAAGAATGAAAACATTTTCTCATTGTTTGAAACTATTTTATGCAACTTTTGTCGTCACTTAAACAAATGCGAAAAAAGGATAGAACAAGCTTACTGGTAAGAATCCCAATGCAAACGTATTCTTGGATCTTGGGTTTAAGTCCACTATAGCTACATAGTCAAAGTCATCATTCTGAATATAGGCCATTCTAGGGACTCCATAATTGATACTTCGTTGTTGAGAAGCTTTCGTGAAGTCCACAAAGTCCAGATAGACAATCTAAGAATATTGGGAGCCATAAGAGAACATGAAACAGCAAATCAGTGAATATAAACAAAAATTGCATAACTTAACAATACATTTAAAAAATATGAAAAGTAGGGAAAATTATAAAACTTACAGCAGCTAAAGGTAAGCATCCACCAACATAGATTGAATTGTTCAATGGAGTTTCAGTTCTATTGAATAGATTGGTGTTGAAGTTATCAATTTCTTTGTTCAAGTGATCAATGCAAAGTTGAGCCACATCAAGGGTCTTCAGCTTGCTAATGTCGTGCGGCCCATAAAGAATTTTCCAATTTGCACAATTCCGAGTGGTTGGACAGAAAATAGAACTTATGAAGAGAAACAAGAAACTCCGCATGAAACCTTTCTCAGTCTCGTCATTCTTCATGATAGTGATGATATTATCAAATAGAATGTTCTTCTGGCCATTACCGAGATACTCAGACCTAAGTTAGACCTAAGTTGTAACATTGTAGCCACAACAACTGGATCTGTGCTATCCAGAGGAAAAGGCACAGAACCAGAACAGATCCCAAAAACCTAAATTACCATGTCTCTTCTTAGATGAATTATTTTATCACCCTTTCTGAAAACTCCAGTCCCATTGCAATTCAGGTGGTCTGCAACCCATTGAAGGATTGGTATTGGAACCATTAAGTGAGGATGAATATTTAGAAGATTATCGAGCTCATATTTCCTAACAAACGACTTTTAATTATCACTTAAATCAAAAACTGCTTTATGCCACCTGATGGTAGAAAACCTGTGCTTGACGGTACCAGCAGGATATTTGTAAAGTCTAGGCATGTTTAGAGTTGAGGGAGACCTGTATAAAAATTAAAAAATCTAAGGTCATGAAACAGAGACTAATTAAACACACAGAAGAAAGTATATTAAAAACATGTAAACACATTTGAAAAAATAAATAAAAAGAGCAAAAAGCAGATTAAAAATGTTAAAAAACATCAACCTAAAAAGTACCACATCTTGCAAGTTTCATCTTGCATTACTGGTTTTACATCATATATGAAAAACCACAACCACATCCTATATGAAATATATATCTCATCACGTAATAACAATCATCTCAAAATAACAAAACTAGCATGAGAACCATCCATGTGTGAAAAAAGGGTAGCACACAAAAGTTATTCTCAAACTGTCATTTAAGAAAAATCTTATTCATATCTTATTTCATGGTTTATTGTGAAAAAGAAAAGAAGAGTGATTCTCCAATCAAATATAAAAGCAGTGAATTAACATGAATCAATGTATAAAAAAATGCCACAAGTTCAACAACCTCGAAAATAGCAAGCACTATTACCTCAAGGGATGCATTTATATTATTAGCTATCACTTATTCAATTCTTCATAACATCACTCTCAGGCAAAAAAGGGCACAATAAAAAGAAATGACATATAACTTCACAGCAAACAAACAAATAAAGTAGGCACTGATTGTTGGTTCCACCTATTCCTACCGTTCACGTTGTTTCGTTTCCCCACACCCCATGCGCCGGAACCCTGAAAGTCGCCTTTGCCACTCACTACGCTAGGCTAGGGTAGGGTTTTGTGGATGCATCTACGAATTAATCGACAAGGATGGGTGTGGAATCAATAAAATTATAAAACACGTGACGCAACAGTTGAATGCATTCAGTCAAGCCGTTAAAACAGATTTCCAAGTTTGCTTATCAATTACAAAATACTTTTTTTCTGCATAAGCACATATCAAATGCCTATCAGTCCTACAGCAGAAAAACGATTGTGCATCACAATGCTGCCAGAGTAATGAGAGGGGGGATGATTTAAGGGACAATTTCTTGGATGGTGCAAATGTAGGCAAATTATTTTCCATCCTGATTAAGAAATCAACAAACTCAGTCAACAAACCAACAAATTATTTTCTGCATAGGCACATATCAAATGTGAAGAACCTTCACTTTGGTTGCACAAATCTTAGTGGAATAAAAAATTTGGTTTGTCAAAATATCATCCAGCATAGAAACAGTACTAGTAAATAGTTACACAAGCATATGTGAAAAAAATTCCATGTCATCTTCAGATGCTACTACAAAAATCAGAAAACACACAGAGACGACCATGCTACACAAAGCACCTACCATAATCAACAAAACAAAACATAAAATCTCAAGGACAAGTACCAGAACACATAACCCCCTAACAACATCATGCTGAAAATCATACCCCTAAATCCAAATCTCTGAACACAACCCCCTAACATCATCATGCTGAATCATACCCCCTAATCCAGATCTCTGAACACAACCCCCTTGTCTAATCTCCAGAATATCCAAAACACCACCACTACGACCAAAGCCCCCTACAAAACCCTAACAACACTTCACCAAACGCTAAATGAAAAAAGCGGCTAGATCACACAGTATCACACAGGGA
>NC_041384.1:528368308-528369122 GCF_002162155.2 Triticum dicoccoides
TTCAGGGAACCCTAGCAGAGGCACAGAAAACCTGCAAAAAAAACATCCAATGCGACGAACTCAGCAAGATCTGATGCGATGGCGCGGATGAATAGCGAGTAGAGAGGCCCACCGGCTGCTTACGAGGTCCGCGGTCTCTTGCGGAGTAGGATACCGGCGGAGGAAGCCGAAGAAGCAGCGGCCGGCGCAGGGAGCAGAAGAAGCAGCGGCCGGCGGAGGAAGCAGAAGAACCAGCCGCCGCCAACGAAGGAAAAGGGGATCCATGCGAGGCAAGGAAGGAAGGGAAAGTTGTGGCTACTCTCCAGATGAACAAGTCGGGGCAAGGGAGGAAAAGGGCCCAGAAGAGGAAATAAAAGGCCGGCCCACTAGAGACGAGGGGGTGTGCGGCAGCTCGACATTTTGCCGCAATAAGCGGCGAATAGGATTTTCCGCTAGCCTCGCCTGAAGCAACCGGCATACAAGGCCGACCCAGACGCGCCGGAAGCCACTGCCTCGTTTTTATCCTGGAATTTTTTTGGTTTTTACGATTTATTTTTATTTTTTTACTTTTGTTTATATACCTACAAATATTCTAAACATATATATTACAGAAATATACTTTACAGACCTTTTTGAAAAGATTATTAATCATGCATTTGAAATATGTTAAATATATATACAAAAAATTTGTTTTCGATGCATAAGAATAATGTACAATGTGTATGGCAAAATTATACAGAAACATTTTTTTAAATGTTAATAATTTATTTTGAAAATTATAAAATATTTTTGCTGTATAGGGAAAGTGTATAATGTGTATGAAAAAAGTAAACAT
>NC_041384.1:528369615-528388000 GCF_002162155.2 Triticum dicoccoides
TATACAATGTGTATAAATAAGATGTAAACAAACAGAAAAAAATGGAAAAAAATTTAATCATCTATTTAAAGAATGTTAAACGTGTATAAAAAGCTTACTGGTGTATACGGAAAATATAGAATGTGTATTAAATTAAAACATAAATTTTCAAAAATATTGATCATGTATAAAAATGGAAAATATATAATAAAAATGTTATACATGTATCTAAAAATGTTCTGGATATATAATGAAAATGTACAATGTGTATGAATAAATTAGTCATCAAACATATGTTTTCTAAATGTTAATCATGTTTTTGAAAAATGTTAAACGTTTATAAAAAATGTTACATCATGTATACGTAATATGTACAAATGTGTATGAAAAATGTAGACACGTGTTGAGAAAACAAATAAAAAAGCTGTAAAACTGAAGAAATGAAAGAAATAAACACCTTAGAAACGAAGACAAACGGAAAACCTGAGGAACATCAAGAAACCAAGAAAAACAAAACAAAATGGAAGGAAATCAAAGAAAAGTGGTGAAAACTAAGAATGGAACAGAAAAGTCGAAGAAAATAAATAAAATAAGAAAAGAAAGCAACAGGTGAAAATCGACGGAAAACGAAGAAACCCAATAAAAGCCAAAAAGAAAAACAAAGAAAAGAAATAAAAAAACCCTACAAAAGCAATGCAAAAGAATGAGACCGAGAAAGAAATAAAGAAATACAAAGAAAACCAGTGAAGACCAAGAAAAAACGAAGAAAGAAAGAAAGAAAAGAAAAAACCAAGAAAGAAACAAATAAAAATGAAGAAAAAAGAAGAACCAGTGAAAACCGAGAAACAAGCGACGAAAACCATTGACAAGTAAAGAAAACGGAAAAACTTAAGAAAACCAATGAAAAAAACTTGATAAGAAACAAGAAACTAAAAGAGAAAAAAATAATGAATTCAAACCACCCAAGCCATTGCTTGCTACAGAGCATATTGTACGAGGGATCGAAAGAAAGATAAAAGGGCCTGCCCAATTGCTATGCGAAATAAGACCTTTGGGCGATAGAAGCCATCGACTCGCGATAAGCAAGACATAACTCTCACGATATTTCTCTTGTTGGTGGATGCGGTAGCTGCTAGTCTCGGATATCCATGTGCTATATATCCAACCCAAGAGATAACCAGCCTACTAACTTAAAACCTGCCTTCCCACTTTGCATTTCACCCATTTCAAAATTTGGATTGAATTAAAAACATTATTCGTTGCTTCGATCTATTATTGTCACAATGTTTCTTTACGACGACAAAAATCTACCGCCCTAGTGGTAATTATTTTAACAGAATATGTAGCTGGCACACTAAATCATTTTTGCTAAACTACTAAACAGACTCGAACACCCGAGGATGCACATCCTACGCCCACTAACCCCTCCCCCTCCCCAGATTTCGCTCTCACATGATCGTTGATCGCCAGATCCCTCCCTATTTTTTCAGACATGATCACTAGTCTCGCGCACCTCCCTTTGATCGCTAGCGGGATTCCCTCCCAATATTTTTCATCAGTTCTCTAGTCATGTGCCCCTTTACGTGCCCCTAAGTGTTTTTTTTCAAAGGAAGTTTGTTGTAAATTAAAAAAAGGGATGAGGTGTGACTTGAACTCACAAGTTGTTGGTTTTGGACAAGGTTCTACTACCAACTGGACAACCGAGTTGTGCATGAGTACTTAGTGAGACGTATTTATGTAAATACATACCATGGTGATTAGCATGTGAAACGAGCGTATTGATGTGTTTTTTGTTGGTGGATATCAGTGATTCTCCCCAATTCCAATGTATTACCTGATTAAATAACACGATAGTTTTCGCAGAGCAAGCCTGATAAATTACGTATCTCGGGTCTAGTAACTTTTTGACCGGGAAATATTTTTGAAACATACCCTTGAAAGTGCGTTATATCGACTAGAGGGGGTGAATAGGCGATTTTTATGAATTCTTCACTGAGGAATTTCAGGGTGAGGAAAATCCTGAATGAAGAACTACCTGCAGCGGAATAAGTACTCAGAAGTAAACATAACAATGCATGAGCATGGTCTTCATGATGAGATGAAAACAAACACAAAGTACAGAAGGCGTAAACACATGATAACACAGGATAAAGACAAACTTACTGGAGAAATTGAACTGAGGAAATAGAGAAAGTCTTCAGTCAAAGTCTTCATACAGATATGAACAAGCACACAACACAGAAATGAGGAAATGGAAGGGTCGAGGAAATGGAACCAGTTAGCTCGGTGAAGACAATTATTTGGTAGACCAGTTCCAACTGCTGTGGCAGCTATACATCTCGTTAAGGCGGCTAGGTATTTAAACATGAGGACACACAGTCCCGGACACCCAGTCCTGAACACGCAGCTCAGGACGCTCAGTCCTCACCGTATTCCCCTTGAGCTAAGGTCACACAGACCTCGTCCAATCACTCGTGGTAAGTCTTTAGGTGACTTCCAAACCTTCACAGACTTGGTCACTCGGCGATCCACAATTTCCTCTTGGATGCTCTAGACCATGACGCCTAACCGTCTGGAAGATGCACAGTCTTCAAAGGTAACAAGCGTCGGATCCATGCAGGATCAATCTCTTTAGTGATGCTCAATCACTTTGGGTCTGTAGGTGTTTGGGTTTGGGTTTTCCTCACTTGATAATTTTCACTCAAAGTTCTCGAAGGATGGGATGCTCTCAAATGACAAGTGTCAGTTTCTCTCGGAGCAGCCAACCAGCTAGTGGTTGTAGGGGGCAGCTATTTATAGCCTAGGGAGCAGCCCAACATGATAAGACATAAATGCCCTTCAATGATATGACCGTTAGGTGGGTATATATTTTGGGACAGCTGGCGCATAGCACAGCAACGGTCGGAATTTTGAGTATCAAATTCCTCAGGGCTATCATGTTCCTCACTGTGTAGGCAATCCGCATTGGCAAATTCCTAACTTCTCAGTCAGAACAAATTTCTCAGAGACTAGAAGAACTTTGTCTCTGTCACTGAAGAAATTTACTGAACTGTACGAGATTTCCAGTGGCTTCACTCGAAGGGATTGGTAGGTGTAGGATTTAAGTTGAGCATCACTTGGAAATGTTTCCTTAGTATTTCCTCGACCCCCTTTAACAGTACGGTGTTTCCTATGACTCAAGAAAGAGAAAATGAAACTACGAAAACAAAAGTCTTTATGCTTCATGTTCCTCGAATGAATACCAAGTCTTCAGGATTACACCAATTTCTTCACTTTCAAAGTCTTCAGAAAGTCTTCAGAAATCCAAAGTCTTCAGTCGAAGAACTTCATTTTTAGGGGTTGACTCTCTCTGTAAATATCAAACTCCTCATAGACTTATAGACCTGTGTATACTCACAAACACATTAGTCCCTTAACCTATAAGTCTTCAATACAACAAAATCACTAAGGGGCACTAGATGCACTTACAATCTCCCTCTTTTTGGTGATTGATGACAATATAGGTTAAGTTTTCAACGGGGATAAATATATGAAGTGTAAATACTAAAATTGAGGAATTTGATTGCAAGATATAGAAGAACTCCTCCTGAAGATGTGCATAGTGAGGAATTTGCTTTTGAAGCAATGCACACTTTGAAGAGTAGAATCATGGAGATCTTGTTGGGGAACGTAGTAATTTCTAAAAATTTCCTACGCACACGCAAGATCATGGTGATGCATAGCAACGAGAGGGGAGAGTGTTGTCTACGTACCCTCGTAGACCGAAAGCGGAAGCGTTATAACACTGCGGTTGATGTAGTCGTACGTCTTCACGGCCCGACCGATCAAGCACCGAAACTACGGTACCTCCGAGTTCTAGCACACGTTCAGCTCGATGACGATCCCCGGACTCCGATCCAGCAGAATGTCGGGGAAGAGTTCCGTCAGCACGACGGCGTGGTGACGATCTTGATGTTCTACCGTCGCAGGGCTTCGCCTAAGCACCGCTACAATATTATCGAGGATTATGGTGGAGGGGGGCACCGCACACGGCTAAGAGATCAATGATCAATTGTTGTGTCTATGGGGTGCCCCCTACCCCCGTATATAAAGGAGCAAGGGGGAGGCGGCCGGCCTAGGAGGAGGGCGCGCCAAGGGGGGAGTCCTACTCCCACCGGGAGTAGGACTCCTCCTTCCCTTGTTGGAGTAGGAGAGAAGGAAAGAGGGGGAGAGGAACAAGGAAAAGGGGGCTACACCCCTTATCCAATTCGAACCAGAGGGGGGGGGGGCGCCTCCTTCCTTTTGGCCTCTCTCCTCTATTCCCGTATGGCCCAATAAGGCCCATATACTCCCCGGCGAATTCTCGTAACTCTCCGGTACTCCGAAAAATACCCGAATCACCCGGAACCTTTCCGGTGTCCAAATATAGTCGTCTAATATATCGATCTTTATGTCTCGACCATTTCGAGACTCCTCGTCAAGTCCATGATCACATCCGGGACTCCGAACAACCTTCGGTACATCAAAATATATAAACTCATAATGAAACTGTCATCGTAACGTTAAGCGTGCGGACCCTACGGGTTCGAGAACAATGTAGACATGACCGAGACATGTATCCGGTCAATAACCAATAGCGGAACCTGGATGCTCATATTGGCTCCCACATATTCTACGAAGATCTTTATCGGTCAGACCGCATAACAACATACGTTGTTCCCTTTGTCATCGGTATGTTACTTGCCCGAGATTCGATCGTCGGTATCTCAATACCTAGTTCAATCTCGTTACCGGCAAGTCTCTTTACTCGTTCCGTAATACATCATCCTGCAACTAACTCATTAGTTGCAATGCTTGCAAGGCTTAAGTGATGTGCATTACCGAGAGGGCCCAGAGATACCTCTCCGACAATCGGAGTGACAAATCCTAATCTCGAAATACGCCAACCCAACAAGTACCTTTGGAGACACCTATAGAGAACCTTTATAATCACCCAGTTACGTTGTGACGTTTGGTGGCACACAAAGTGTTCCTCCGGTAAACGGGAGTTGCATAATCTCATAGTCATAGGAACATGTATAAGTCATGAAGAAAGCAATAGCAACAAACTAAACGATCAAGTGCTATGCTAACGGAATGGGTCAAGTCAATCACATCATTCTCCTAATGATGTGATCCCATTAATCAAATAAAAACTCATGTCTATGGTTAGGAAACATAACCATCTTTGATAGTCAAGTAGAGGCATACTAGTGACACTCTGTTTGTCTATGTATTCACACATGTATTATGTTTCCGGTTAATACAATTCTAGCATGAATAATAAACATTTATCATGATATAAGGAAATAAATAATACCTTTATTATTGCCTCTAGGGCATATTTCCTTCAGATCTCCCCCTATATCTTATATTTCATACACGCATATAATATGAAGAATTTGAAGTGGATGATGAAATATGGTGACTGATTTAATTCAGCATACGTGCATTAACATTAATGAGGAATAAGCATGCAGAAAAACTCGGCAAAAGTATCAGACCACCATAGAGTTTAAGTTTACAACTCGATCCAGCAAAAGTCTTCAAAAGAATGAGAGTTCTAACTTAGAAAAAAATGCCCAATAAGTAGACCTGCTTGAAGACTAACTCAAATTTCTTCCCCTTTGTCATCAAATGACCAAAAGGGATGAAAAATGAGGACTAACGCCCCTGAAGAATATCAAGTTGATGGAGGAGCGCCAACGTTGTTGGGGTCGTTGGTTGTTGTAGGGCCTGCCGCAGTGTCGTCCAAGTCTTCAAACTCATCGGTGTCGCGGGATGAAGAATATGAGATGGCCATCAAGGAAGGAATTTTGACTTTCTTGAATTTCTTCGCTGGAGGTGCAGACCAATCAAAGTTCTCCGTGAGACCCATTTTCTTCAGATCTTCTTCACCATACAGATGTGATAATATAGCCCAGGTGCGACCGAAAACTTCATGGAGGTAGTAATAGTTTTTCTTCACTGCATTATGTGTAGCAGTCATGTTGTGAAGAAGAGAACCAAACTGACGCTTAACCCATTTATGGTTTTGATCCACCTTCTGGTGAAGACTAAGAAGCAGCTTACGGTCAGTCATCACCCTGGGAGCTGTGGCTTGAGGATTTGGCTTGGATGCATGTGCAGCAGAATCATGAGTGGCAGAGTCATCATTGGTGGAATAAGATGTAGCTTTGCGAAACTGACCATCCAATGGACGAATGCTTTCATCAATGACAGCAGGTGCCTTGCCCTTTTCATCAGCTAATGAATAAGTCTGCTTGAGGACTTCAATTGGGGGCAGGTAGCTGAGGTGATTCGGAAAGTCAGCCTTGTAGTTTAGTGAAGACCTTGTTCTGAGGAATCTCATAATCCAAGGAGCATAAGGCTTCAACTCAAACAGAGAGAGTGCAACATTTGCTAGAGTCCTCATGAAGAATTCATGATAATTGACGGGAATGCCATGTATGATGTCGAATAGCAGATTCTTCACGATGCCAACAATTTCCTCATCAAACGAGTCATGGCTTTTGATAGGACTCATTGTCCTCGTCAGAATGCGATAGACTGTTCTAGGCACATGTAGAAATTCCTTCACAAGGAATTTGGTCCTTGGTGCTTGACCGGGCTTCAGGGGCTTCATCAGCACTTGCATATAATGGGCAGTGAGTTCAGGCTCCTGGTACAGACAGCGAGCTCCTTCAAGGGGTGGACTGATGGGCGGGGCATGAAGTAATTCAGAGGCCGGTGCTTTATAATGAGTGTTATTGGTCATCCAGTCCAATACCCAAGTGTTGATATCATCAGGATCACCTGTGATGTGTACTGTAGCATAGAACTGAAGAATAGGTTCTTCATTCCAATTAACAATGTTAGAGCAAAAGTTGAGGAGGCATGCGTCATGAAGCACACTGAGGACAGGAGAGAAGCAAGGCAGTGATTCCATGTCCACATGAGGAATATGCTAGTGATAGAAGACTTTATCCTTGTTGAAGAGCAATGAAGAATAGAAATTGGCCTGGCTGGCAGTCCAGAAGTGCTTCCTCCTAAGGCGAGCAAAGTCATAAGGATTGTAGTCCGTGAAGAATACATGGTCGCCGAAGAAGTCATCAGCCTTAAATTTTTGCTTCTTTGAGAAGGGATCCTTTGGCTTGGGGTGAGGAGTGTCCGTCAATTGCATCACAACCTCAGGGATCTTGATCTCAGGTTCCGCAGGCTGAGGAATTTCAGGTTCTTCTTCAGTGCCAGCCTCGGACTTCAATTCTTCATTTACATTTTCTTCAGCACTAGTGGCTGGAATCTCTTCATGGACAGACGGTGTGGCATGAGGTTCTTCAGATCCCATTTGTACTTCAGTAGTGACAGGGGACTGAGCAATTTGTTGTAGGGGTGTGAACAGAGGAGAATTGGGATGCTGACTTTCCCAAAAGTCGTCGTTCAACACTGGAGTTGTGCATCCAATGTCCACATCTTCGTCTTCATTCATTTTTTCAATGCCGGCCTCTTCAGCAGTGAACTGAGGCGTGGGCGATGACACTATTGGGGTTGAAGGGATTGCATCCGCTTCAATTTCTTCATCCAACTGCTCTGAGGAAGCAGCAGAAGGAATGTCTTCATCGGATTCGCTTGGGATCACGTATTCTTCATCAAAAGGAACAAGGTCCTTTGATGGCATAGATGAGACAGGAACAACATCAATTGGATTTTCAAATGAGCTGGTCAGTGGCTTCATTTTCTTCGGAGCTGAAGAATCAGATGCAGTTGATGCCTTCCTTTTCTTCATAGCCGCACGCTCTGCAGCCTTGGTCTTCTTCACATCTAATGCAGATGGAAGGATTGGAGATGGTGTAGGCGCAGGAGGAGAAGAGGAATTTGGTTCATGATCTTCAGGCACAATTGATGCAGTTTCCCTGACTTCTTCATTTTCTTCAGGCGCAACACTAGTGGTTGCCCTGGCAATTTCTTCAGCGGCTGGAATGCAGCCATCAGCCCTGGCACTAGCATTTTATTCAGCAGCCTGAGTATCATCAGTGGTGCTGGCATTTTCTTCAATAGGCTGAGCAGATGCGTCAGCCTGAGGATTTTCTTGTTGCGTTGGGGCTGCAACATTGGAAGTGAATTGTTCAGTTATCTTAACAAATCTGACTTTGGCTCCAAGCTAGTCATCATAGTAACGATCAAATGCATCACTAAATTTCTTGATTTCAGATTGAAGAGCAACAAGTTCTTCAGGTGAAAGTTTCAGAACGTTTTGCTTCAAGAAGCACTCTTTCTTGTACTGCGCTTTCTTCACTCTCCTTCCTTGTTCAAATTTCCATTTTTCTTCATCAGTGAAGTGAGTCAGCATATGACTTTGACCAGGAGTGAGGTTCAGCTCAGGCAGAGGTGTGTTGGGGTCCTTGTGCCACAAGTCAATGGAGTCTAGGATCAACTTCGAATCCAGGATCAATGGCACATTGCTGCCTTTGGCTCTAGCGGCCTTGTGTTGCCTGTCCCTGATGATTTCAGAAATTTCTTCATCATCAGCTTCGTCTTCTTCAGACGACACTTGAAAGGCTACCTGTTTCTTGTGAGGACTCGGTCGAGAGCCTCGTCCAGAAGTGGCCTTTGTCTTCAGCAGAGAGGGGCCAGTTGATGAATTTGGTGCAGCTGAAGAACTAGAAGAAGCTCCTGAGGCAATAGATATGCCTGTTGTCCTTTGGCACGTGACGAGATGCACAAGTGCTGAGGATTTTAATAGAGGAGCTGAGGACTTTGGAGGAGCTGGTGTGGCTTGAGGAATTGGCCGTGAGGGATTTGAAGAATCTGGCCGTGAGGGCATTGCTGAGGAATTTGGTCGTGAGGGCATTGGGGTTGAAGCACTTGGCTTATGAGCCGGCTTCTTTGGCATGACCTTCTTTGGCTTGCTTGTAGAGGCCTCAACAGTGGCAATAGCAGCAGCAGAGTCTTCATTAAATTTCCTCACTGTTTCCTCTACTACTCGGGCTAGCTTGGCCTGGCGCTTGGCCCATTCATCAGGATAAATCCTCACCATGCTTGAGGCTGGTGGGATCAGCTTCTTGGCCAGGTGCCAACGGAGGTCTTGGGCATGGAGGATTAAGACAGGATTTCTTCATATACTTGGGAGTAACATATATGTATTCCCTCCATTCCCGTGCCCATCTCCTCTCTACACTTTGGATGCGCACTTTGCGCTTATTCTTAGTTTCCTTTCCATGGATGGCCTCATCAGGAGTGCAATAATCCTTGTATATCAGGGATTTCAAACGCAGTGTTGACTTCCACCTTCTTTCCTCCTTTCTGAGGTTTCTTGCCATCTGCCATTTTCTTCAGCTGAGGGTTTTGAACAATTGAGTTCTCTGAAGAGGTATGCAACTTTTCTTTGAGGAATGCTGCAAATGAGTTAAGTTGATGAGAACCTAATGATTCAGCAGCGGTCATGTGTACCTATGAACAGAGTATAGTTGCGAGGAATTTGGAGAGGTCATATGCGTTCTCAGAAGATTTTGCAATAAGAACAAGTTTGAGGAATTTGACCGGATGAATCTTGAGGAATTTCACTAAGTGTTCTTTGACTTAGGCTCCAGAGTTGTACAGATTTAAAAATCCACACAACTGAGGAATCTTGAAGAAAAATGTTGCTTAGAGAAACAGATTAAGAACAGATGATATGTGAGGTGTCCAGTGTGTGAGGATTTGAAGAAAAACACCTTTTGAAGATTTGAAGAAAAACATATGAATCAATCAAGGGTAGTAAAAGTAACTTTTAATTACCCTGGATGAAGAACACGACGAACTGGGAAGTGTAGATTTGAAGCTCGTCGGTTCAGATCTTCCACGCCCTAACTTGGCTGAGGAAGACAGCTACGGCGGCGGCGGAGTGAAGAAATCCACGTCCGGCATGAGTACGGGAGCGACGAGGTCGAGGCAGTGAAGCTCTTCCTCACCGGCGACGATGGAAGTAGCAGCGGTGCTAGGGTTTGAGAGCTCAAGCGAGGGAGGGTGGTCGAGCGGAGTAAAAGTGAAGTGAGGAAGGGAGAGGGGTATTTATAGCCGAAGTGAAAAACTGTTCGCCCGAGGAAATAGGATGAACGTGCCCCTGACCCTTCTCATTCGCGTGACATGTGTCACCCACATACTGAGAGGTGACGATCGTGTACGATCGTGGGTGAATAGGATAAGTATTATCATAGAATGTGTAATGGTTTGAGCGGCAAAGGCCGAAAATTCAGATAAGATAAGTTTAAAGTTCCGTTTGCAATTTCTTCAGCTGACAAGGACACAATGAAGATTTTGAACGAGTTTCAAATAGAACGCACATGAAGAATTTGTGAATAGACTCGGTTGAGTTTAGCATAGAGGGGGAAAGGGTCCGATCATATTCACTTAGCAGAACAAGCAACTTGAAGAATTAGCAATAAGTGAATGCTATAGAGGACATATACTCATATATATATAATAGCAAATGAAGAAAAACGACAGAAATGGTGAAGACAATCCAAGTTGAAAAACAACTGAGGAATTTCAAAACTGAGAAAAAACTCAAATTGGAGATTTTCAACTTTTGGTGGTGGCTTGACCCACCGTATAAGAATGATGATTTCAGACACCACGTACAATTGTAGTAGGGTTCTGAGAATCAAATTCTTCGTTAATTTCTTCACACTTAGAGTGTTATTCTTCATTGATTGCAGAAAAACATTTCTTCATGTGTTGTACATCTAAGTCATCAATTTTGCATAAGTGTTAGGATGAGTGTCCTTTTCAAAGAACATCAGAAGATTCTAGGATATTTAGCTCACACCGCAACTTACTAAATCTCTTCTCATCCAAGGGCTCAATGAAGATATCGGCTAGTTGTTCTTCAGTCTTCACATGCTCAATAGAGATGTCGCCCTTCAACACATGACCATGAAGAAAATGATGACGAATCTGAATGTGCTTTGTCTTCGAGTGCTGAGCTGGGTTATGAGCAATCTTGATGGCACTCTCATTGTCATAGTAGAGTGGCACATTCTTCACGTTGACACCATAGTCCTTGAGAGTTTGCTTCATCCATAGCAGTTGAGCACAACAAGAACCAGCAACAATGTACTCAGCTTCAGCAGTAGACAGTGATATGCAGTTATGTTTCTTTGAGGACCAACAGACCAAGGATCGTCCAAGGAAATGGCATGTACTAGATGTTGACTTGCGGTCCACGCGATCACCAGCATAGTCAGAGTCTGAATATCCAATGAGATCAAAAGCCGAGCCCTTGGGATACCATAATCCAAGTGTTGGTGTGTGACCTAGATATGGAAGAATATTCTTCATAGCCTTATGGTGTGATTCCTTCGGTGTAGCTTGAAATCGGGCACACATGCAAACACTAAGCATAATATCTGCCCTAGATGCACATAAGTACAATAAAGAACCAATCATGGAGCGGTATAAGTTTTGATCGAAGTCAATACCATTTTCATCAGTGCATAGATGGCCATTTGTGGGCATAGGGATTTTGACTCCTTTGCAATCTTGCATGCTGAATTTCCTCATTACATCCTTGAGGTATTTCTCCTGAGATATGAATATGCCATTGCGCTGTTGACGAATCTGAAGACCTAAGAAGAATTTCAATCCTCCCATCATAGACATTTGATATTCTTCACTCATCATATAGGCAAATTCATCACTATAACGTTGGTCAGTACGGCCAAAAATGATATCATCAACATAAATTTGGCATACAAACAGTTCACCATCATAAGATTTAGTGAAAAGAGTTGGGTCAAGTGAACCGGGTTTGAAGCCTTTCTTCATGAGGAATTCCTTCAAAGTAACATACCACGCCCATGGGGCCTGCTTGAGGCCATAGAGGGCCTTATTGAGTCTGAAGACTCTGTCAGGATGCTTTGGATCTTCAAAACCCGGGGGCTGAGCAACATATACTTCTTCCTCAAGCTTACCATTGAGGAATGCACTTTTCACATCCATTTGATATAAGATGATATCATGATGGTTAGCATAAGCAAGTAATATGCGAATAGTTTCGAGTCTAGCAACAGGTGCAAAAGTTTCATCGAAATCAATTCCTTCAACCTGTGTGTAGCCTTGAGCTACAAGCCGTGCCTTATTCCTCACCACAAGGCCATTTTCATCTTGCTTGTTGCGGTAGATCCACTTTGTGCCGATGCTGTTGTGCTTGCGAGGATCTGGATGTTTGACCAGTTCCCAGACGTTGTTGAGCTCTAATTGATGTAATTCCTTTTGCATAGCTTGTATCCACTCAGGCTCCAGAGATGCTTCATCTACCTTAGTGGGCTCTGTGATAGAGATGAAAGCAAAGTGCTCACAAAAGTTAGATAAATGTGAAGCTATTGAGCATGTGAGAGGACCTGGAATGCTGATGTCGCTGATGATTTTCTCAATTTCCACTTCATTTGCAACGCGAGGATGAGCGGGTTGTCGTTGAGGAATTTGATCAGTATTTTCTTCAGCACCATTTTCCTTAGATGCATCATCATGACGTTCTTCATGTTCTGGAATGATTCAGCAGATTCTTCCGTAGGAATGACATCCTCAGTAGCCTTGAACTTAATAGATTCCTCAGGAGGTATTTCATCTGTCACAGGAAGTAGGTGCTCTCTTTGCGAGCCATTAGTCTCATCGAACCGCACATCTACAGTTTCAACAACCTTGTGGTGATAGATGTTGAAGACTCTGTAGGTGTGCGAGTCCTTGCCATAACCGAGCATAAAACCTTCATGTGCTTTCGGTGTGAATTTAGAATTGTGATGAGGATCTCTAATACAACATTTTGCACCGAAGACTTTGAAATAACTCACATTGGGTTTCTTGTCGGTGAGGAGTTCATATGTAGTATTCTTGAAGAATTTGTGAAGATATACCCTGTTGATGATGTGGCACATAGTATCAATTGCCTCAGGCCAAAAGCAAGGAGGCTTCTTGTACTCATCAAGCATAGTGCGAGCCATCTCAACAAGAGTCCTGTTCTTGCGCTCCACGACACCATTTTGCTGAGGAGTATAAGGAGCAGATAACTCATGAGTAATACCAAGTTCATGAAGATAGTCATCAAGACCAGTGTTCTTGAACTTAGTTCCATTATCACTTTTGATGTGCTTTATCTTCACACCAAAGTTGGTTGAAGCCCTCGAGGAAAATCGTTTGAAGACTTCCTGCACTTTAGTTTTGTAAGTGATGATATGCACCCATGTATATCGAGAATAATCATCAACAATGACAAAGCCATATAAAGATGCAGCATTAGTAAATGTGGCATAGTGAGTAGGGCCAAAGAGATCCATGTGAAGCAATTCAAATGGTCGAGTAGTAGTCATGATAGTCTTCGCTGGATGCTTGGCCTTTGTCATCTTTTCAGCTTCACAAGCTCCACACAAGTGGTCCTTGAGGAATTTGACATTCTCAATGCCAATGACATGTTTCTTCTTCGTGAGCGTGTGTAGATTCCTCATGCCAGCATGACCAAGTCATCGATGCCATAGCTAGCCTTCTGAAGCTTTTGCAAGTAGACATGTAGCAGGTTGTGGTCCTGTAGAGAAATCAACAATATACAAATCTCCTCTCCTAAAGCCTTCGAAGACTTTGGAATTGTCAGCTTCCATGCTCACAACACAACGATACTTGCCAAATACAACAACCATATCAAGATCACAAAGCATTGAGACATACATGAGGTTGAACCCTAAGGACTCGACAAGCATGACTTTGTCCATGTGTCAATCCTTTGAGATTGCAACCTTACCTAGACCCAATACCTTGCTTTTGCCTTTGTCAGCATAGGTGATATGCTTCAGATGTGATGGAGATAAAGCAAAGTCCATCAATAAGCTCCTGTCACCAGTCATGTGATTTGTACATCCACTATCGAGGACCCACTCGGTGGCTTTGGGTTGATCATCCTGTAGATGAATTAGTGCAACTTACGAACTCATATACTTCAGCAGTGAAGAATATGGTATCAATTTCATCAGATCAATTTCATCAAGCAATAGAACAGATAAAGCAGTATGAGGACGTGAGAAATGAAAATTCATTTCTTCATGATTTGCTTGCATCCTTTCAAGCAAATTCAGGTCTCCAGCAAATTCTTCGGACGATTAAGTTCGTCTGGAGAACTGACCTTGCATAAGAGATTAGTTCTTTTTCTTCACCACCCACATCTGAAGGGGTGGCAAAGAGTTCATCATTCTGCGAGCTCCATAAGAGAAAGGTGGCATAGATGTCAATCCACTTCGTTTCACATAAGAGGGGTTAGGGTAAGCATAGGAGTAAGCAGAGAAATTCTTCGAGAACTTATGAACATAATGATTTGAAGAATAATGCACATATCCATAATCCTTAGATCTTCTCTGTGAAACAGACGGGTTAGCACGATGATGTTCATATGAGGACTTTGATCCTTTTGAGGAACTTGATCCATGTGAGGAGTTTGGTCCATATGAGGACTTGGATCCATATGAAGAATTGGGTCCATATGAAGAATTTGATCTGGGGTTCCTATTCTTCACAGGTGGTGTCATGATGACATTCACCTGAAGATTTTCAAGGTACTTTTTGGGAACCCATATTTTCTTCATAGGAGAACCGTTTGTGCAGTTAGTGCCAACATTTCTAGCAAATACTTCAGCATTCTGATTTTTGAACAGTTTATAATTGGAGTCAAATGACTCATCAGAAGAATATGAAGATTCACATGTAAAGCCAGATAACGTAGATGGATCCACTGAAGGTCCCTTTGCAGCAACCCATGAGGTTTTGGGATACTGCTCAGGTTTCTAGTAGGTCCCATCAGCATTAAGTTTCCTCTCAAAGGAAATACCCTCTTTCCTAGGGTTCCTGTTGAGGATATGCTTTTTAAGCACGTCACAAAGAGCCTGATGCCCTTTGAGGCTTTTGTACATGCCTGTCATATACAATTCCATCAGCCCTGCATCATCAGTGATACTAGCAATGTTCTCAGATGAGGAATTAGTGATAGCAGAGACAGTTGAAGAATTTGCAACAATGGAAGCATTTGAGCATTCAGGTGAAGAATTAGCAGTTTCACGTTCGATGCACTTCAAACATGGAGGAACAAATTAATCCCAAGTAGCGTTGATTTGTTGAGAAAGTAATGAATCACGCTTCTTCTGAAGATCTTCATAACTCACTCTTAACTGCTCTAGATCTTGCTTTCTTTGAAGAAATTCATAAGAAAGCTTCTCATGATCAGATAGGAGAATGTTATGATGACCTTGAAGATTGTCAAACTTGGACTGAAGTCTCTGAAGATTTTCAGTCAAAATTTTAGTGCGATCCATTTCCTCGCCCAACATATCATCTCTTTTATCTAGCATGTTTTGAACCTTTTCAAGAGCCCTTTGCAGTTTCACAACAATCTTAGCAAGTTTAGAATAGCTGGGTTTGAGGTTTTGATCAGATTCATCCTCACTAGATTCAGAGGAGGGATATTTGAATACCTTTGAGCCTTTTGCCATGAAGCAATAGGTGGGAGCATAGTTCTCATCACCGTCATCAGTAGTGTTGGGGAGGTCCTTTTCTTCAGAGTTGAAGATGGACTTGCTGACGAATGCGGTAGCAAGGGCTAGGCTCGCCACACCAGAGTCTGACTCCTCAGATTCCTCCTCTTCCTCATTTTCCTCAGATTCAGCCTCAGAGTCCATTTCCTTGCCAATGAATGCCCGATCCTTCTTGGAGCTGCTCTTCTCGTGAGATGAGGACCTTGAAGACTTTGATGACGAGGTCTTTGAAGATTTCTCCTTCTTCTTTGAATCATCAGAACTGTAATCCTTGTACTTGTTCTTCTTTGATTCCTTTTCCCACTGAGGACAATCTTGAATGTAGTGTCTAGGTTTCTTGCATTTGTGACAAAGTCTCTTCTTGTAGTCATGGGATGAGGAATCTGATCTCAAGTCACCACTTCTTGAGGATTTACCAAAGCGACCATGTCTTGAGAACTTCTGAAACTTCCTCACGAGCATTGCTAGCTCCTGGCTCAGTTCTTCAGGGTCACCAAGGCTGCTGCCAGAATCTTCACCTTCAGATTCAGACATTGCCTTGGCCTTCAGAGCCTGTGATCTACCATAACTTGGTCCATAGAGATCTCTCTTCTCAGCAATCTGGAACTCATGAGTGTTTAGTCTCTCGAGGATATCAGTGGGATCAAGTGACTTATAGTCTCCACGTTCTTGTATCATCAATGCCAAGGTATCAAATGAGGAATCAAGCGATCTCAGCAATTTCTTCACCACCTCATGGTCGGTGATATCAGTGGCACCAAGTGCTTGAAGCTCATTTGAGATGTCAGTGAGGCGATCGAAGGTTTGCTGAACATTTTCATTGTCGAGTCTTTTGAAGCGGTTGAAGAGATTTCGAAGAACGTCAACTTGAGAGTCACGCTGTGTTGAGACTCCCTCATTGACCTTGGACAGCCTGTCCCAGGTAAGCTTAGCTGTCTCCAAAGCACTCACTCTGCCATACTGCCCTTTGCTCAGATGGCCACATATGATGTTCTTCACTTGAGAGTCGAGTTGCTTGAATCTCTTCACATCAGCAGTGTTGATGGTAGGAGTGATAGAGGGGACGCCATTTTCCACAACGTACCAGAGATCATTGTCAATTACCTCAAGATGCATGCTCATCTTATTCTTCCAGTAAGGGTAGTCCGTCCCATCAAAGGTAGGACACCTAGCAGAAACCTTGATCATACCTGCGGTCGACATAACTAAAACTCCAGGTGGTTAAACCAAAATCACACAGAACAAGGGAGTACCTTACTCTGATACCAATTGAAAGTGTGTTATATCGACTAGAGGGGGGGGGTGAATAGGCGATTTTTATGAATTCTTCACTGAGGAATTTCAGGGTGAGGAAATTCTTGAATGAAGAACTACTTGCAGTGGAATAAGTACTCAGAAGTAAACATAACAGTGCATGAGCATGGTCTTCATGATGAGATGAAAACAAGCACAGAGTACAGAAGGTGTAAACACAGGATAAAGACAAACAAACTGAAGAAATTGAACTGAGGAAATAGAGAAAGTCTTCACTCAAAGTCTTCAAACAAATATGAACAAGCACACAACACAAAAATGAGTAAATGGAAGGGTTGACAAAATGGAAGGGTTGAGGAAATGGAACCAGTTAGCTCGGTGAAGATAATGATTGGGTAGACCAGTTCCAACTGTTGTGACAGTTGTACGTCTGGTTAGGGCGGCTAGGTATTTAAACCTGAGGACACACAGTCCCGGACACCCAGTCCTGAACACGCAGCTCAGGACACTCAGTCCTCACCGTATTCCCCTTGAGCTAAGGTCACACAAACCTCGCCCAATCACTCGTGGTAAGTCTTCAGGTGACTTCCAAACCTTCACAGACTCGGTCACTCGGCGATCCACAATTTCCTCTTGGATGCTCTAGACCATGACGCCTAACCGTTTGGAAGATGCACATTATTCAAAGGTAACAAGCATCGGATCCACGCAGGATCAATCTCTTCAGTGATGCTCAATCACTTTAGGTTTGTAGGTGTCTGGATTTGGGTTTTCCTCACTTGATGATTTTCACTCAAAGTCCTCGGAGGATGAGTTGCTCTCAAATGACAAGTGTCAGTTTCTCTCGGAGCAGCCAACCAGCTAGTGGTTGTAGGGGGCAGGTATTTATAGCCTAGGGAGCAGCCCAACATGATAAGACATAAATGCCCTTCAATGGTATGACCGTTAGGTGGGTAGATATTTTGGACAGCTGGCGCATAGCACAACAACGGTCGGAATTTTGAGTATCAAATTCCTCAGGGCTATCATGTTCCTCACTGTGTAGGCAATTCGCACTGGCGAATTCCTAACTCCTTAGTCAGAACAAATTTCTCAGAGACCAGGAGAACTTCGTCTCTGTCACTGAAGAAATTTACTGAACTGTGTGAGATTTCCAATGGCTTCACTCGAAGGGATTGGTAGGTGTAGGATTTAAGTTGAGCATCACTTGGAAATTTTTCCTTAGTATTTCCTCGACCCCCTTTAACAGTACGGTGTTTCCTATGACTCAAGAAAGAGAAAATGAAAGTACGAAAACAAAACTCTTCATGCTTCATGTTCCTCAAATGAATACCAAGTCTTGAGGATGACACCAATTTCTTCACTTCCAAAGTCTTCAGAAAGTCTTCAGAAATCGGAAGTCTTCAGTCGAAGAACTTCATTTTTAGGGGTCGACTTTCTCTGTAAATATCAAACTCCTCATAGACTTATAAACCTATGTATACTCACAAACGCATTAGTCCCTTAACCTATAAATCTTCAATACACCAAAAACACTAAGGGGCACTAGATGCACTTACAACCCTAATAACTTTTATGTAAATAACATGGTAATTCACGCACAATAC
>NC_041384.1:528388379-528502608 GCF_002162155.2 Triticum dicoccoides
GGGAGTTCTTGAAACATACCCCAGTACCTTCTGCATAAATAACATGGTAATTCATGCACTGTAAGCGTTGGTAACTTACATACCCTGGCTTGGTAACTTTTTTGTAAATAGGACGATAATTCACGCACTGCAAGGCTGGTAACTGTCGGGGTTACAACTACGGGTAGGCCCAAGTGTACGAATGACCCAACCAAGGATCATAGCCCATCAAAAATATAATCTAGAAGATATTGGGCCAATGCATGTCATTAAATCCAAGATGTCAAAGGCTCCAGGTGGGTTTCTCATGATCGGCGAAGTCCCAATAATCGGTCACCATGAGGCGGCAACATTCAGATAATCTACAGTTGGTTACGACATAGGATACCACTACACCCACGATGTCTTAACGACTTCAGTTATCCAACAACAATATAATCTAGTTAAATACAATAGTTACAAGCAGTAATAGCCAAGGAACAACTGGCCATGCATGAGGACATGAATAACATTAATACTAGCCCGTTATGACCCTCTTCCTAGTGCACTATACATATCCCGGGAGGGGCGCACCGGGCCGAAGGTTGAACATCCACACATTGTATGTCACATGAGTAGGATATTACCTCCATCGGTGAGGGCATGGACCTATATAAATCTTATGCACACCCGCATCTGTATTGACCGATAAATATGATTGACTCTACATATACACAACCCTATAGTGCTATTAGGATTATATCCACGATAATTGGTGCCCACCATGGGGCAAGTGTCTACCTACAGCATGGTGTAGATGGCTTCGTCTCAGATTCCTGCTGGCATCATTTGCTTTGACGAGCTCAAGTTTGCCATCGACGGTTCGGCCTAACATCCGGATTCCGACCGAACAGTGCTAACCTACCAGCATGCGGGAGCATGCACTACCGAGCAATGGATCGGGCATTTTGAGTTTTTAGCTCCCATCCCTGCACTAGTCGGTGTAGCTAGTGGCGCGTGATTGCTTGTATCCGTGTTGGTATTTTCTCAAAAAGGAGAGGATGATGTAGCACAATAACGGTAAGTTTTTCCCTCAGTCATGAAACCAAGGTTATCAATCACGACACCTATAGTTCATAAAAATGGTCTACCAAGTATGATGGGACAAGACGGGTTGCAATCAATATCAAGAACAATAAAATCTATGGGCACATAGTTCCTATTTGCAAGAATAATAACATCATTAATTCTTCCCAAAGACTTTTTAATAGTAGAATCCGCCAAGTGGAAATTAAGAGAACATTCTTCAATATTGGTAAGACCAAGCACATCACATAGAGATTTCAGAATTGTGGAAACACTAGCACCCAAATCACATAAAACAAAGCACTCATAATTTTTAATCTTGACTTTAGTGGTAGGTTCCCACTCATCATATAATTTTCTAGGAATTGAAATCTCTAATTCCAACTTTTTTCTAAAGCTTTCATCATCACTTCTACAATATGTTTAGTAAAAGCTTTATTTTGTTCATAGGCATTAGGTGAATTTAACATGGATTGCAACAAAGAAATACATTCAATCAAAGAGCAATTATCATAATTAAAGTCTTTGTAATCCAAGAGAGTGGGTGATGTCTACTACGCAGCCTTGTTCTTGCAGACTCGTGTTGGGCCTCCAAGCGCAGAGTTTTGTAGGACAATAGCAATTTCCCTCAAGTGGATGACCTAAGGTTTATCAATCCGTGGGAGGCTGATACGTCTCCATTTTTGACTCTTGTTTTTGACTCTAATTTGCATGATTTGAATGAAACTAACTCGGACTAATGCTGTTTTCAGCAGAACTATCATGGTGTTGTTTTTTGTGTAGAAATAAAAGTTCACGGAATGACACAAATTTTTTTGGAGTTTTTTTGTGGAATAAAAAAATACTGGAGCCAAGAACCACCGAAGGGGAGCCCCTGGGTGAGCATAACCCACCAGGGCGCGCCCCCTCCTGGCGCGCCCAGGTGGGTTGTGCCCACCTGGTGGCCCCGCATGCCCTGATTCCAACCCTATAAAATCCTATTTTTGGAGAAAAAAATCAGGGAGAAAGAATTATCGCGTTTCATGAGACGGAGCCGCCGCCTCCTGTTCTTCATCGGGAGGCCAGATCTAGAGTCTGTTTGGGGCTCCGGAGAGGGGGATCTTCGATCTTTGTCATCACCAACCCTTCTCCATCGCCAATTCCATGATGCTCCTCACCGGGAGTGAGTAATTCCTTTGTAGGCTTGCTGGTCGATGAGGAGTTGGATGAGATTCATCATGTAATCGAGTTAGTTTTGTTGGGGCTTGATCCCTAGTATCCATTATGTTCTGAGATTGATGTTGCCATGACTTTGTCATGCTTAATGCTTGTCACTTTGGGCCCGGGTGCCATGATTTCAGATCTGAACCGTTTATGTTATCACCATTATATCTATATCCTAGATCCGTTCACTACTACAGGATGGTCCAAACGCGACACTACGATCAGAGACCCTTCGACGAAACTGTGTGCGATGCCATAATCGCAAACGGTGGTGTAAAAAAACCCGTCAAAAAGGTGCAAAACATTTGTGATGACAGATGCATTGAACATGGTTCAGATTTTAGTTGCGTGTGCGATGCAGGGCATACAATTCAGTTCAATTAACTGTTTGAGATGAGGAGGAACAAAAGAAACGGGCAGCCAGATGAAGGCGTGTGCGATATACAACATACACTTCACTAGGATGAACTGTGTGTGATTAGGCAACACAATGAAAACAGTTCAACTGAAGAAGATGTGTGAGATATGCGGCAAACAGGTCCGTAATCAGAAATGTGTGCGAAGACAAATAATAACACAGACGATTGCTGCTAATAAGCCATGTGATTTGCTCTGTCTACAGTAGAATAACATGTATATATATAATTGAAATAAACATCCAATTGCATAAGTGACTATACAAATCATTCGCACACACCTCAATAAACAATTGCATGCATTTTTAAGTAGGAGAAATGATCGTCTAGTCATCTGTTGGGGAACGCGGTAATCTCAAAAAAATTCCTACGCACACACAAGATCTATCATGGTGATGCATAGCAACGAGAGGGGAAGAGAGTTTTCCACGTACCCTCGTAGACCATAAGCGGAAGCGTTATGACAACGCGGTAGATGTAGTCATACATCTTCACGATCCGACCGATCCTTGTACCGAAAGTACGGCACCTCCGCGATCTGCACACGTTCAGCTCGGTGACGTCCCACGAACTCTCGATCCAACTGAGTGTCGAGGGAGAGCTTCGTCAGCACAACGGCGTGATGACGGTGATGATGATGCTACCAGAACAGGGCTTCGCCTAAGCACCGCTACGATATGACCGAGGTGGATTATGGTGGAGGGGGCACCACACACGGCTAAGGGATCAATGATCAACTTGTGTGTCTATGGGGTGCCCCTGGCCACATATATAAAGGATGGAGGGAGGAGGAGGCCGGCCCTCATAGGGCGCGCCCAAATTGTGGAGTCCTACTAGGACTCCCTAGTCCTAGTAGGATTCCACCTCCCACATGGAATAGGAAAAAGGGAAGGGAGAAGGAGTAGGAAGGATGGGGCGCCCCCTTTCCCTAGTCCAGTTCGGACCAGTCCAAGGGGAAGGGGCGCGGACACCCTTGAGGCCTTTCTCTCCTTTCCCGTATGGCCCATTAAGCCCCAATACGAATTCCCATAACTCTCCGATACTCCGAAAAATACCCGAATCACTCGGAACCTTTCCGATGCCCGAATATACCCTTTCAATATATCGATCTTTACGTCTCAACCATTTCGAGACTCCTCGTCATTTCCCAGATCTCATCCGGGACTCCGAACAAACTTCGGCCATCAAATCACATAACTCACAATACAAATCGTCATCAAAAGCTAAGCGTGCGGACCCTACAAGTTCGAGAACTATGTAGACTTGACCTAGACATATCTCCGGTCAATAACCAATAGCGGAACCTGGATGCTAATATTGGCTCCTACATATTCTACGAAGATCTTTATCGGTCAAACCGCATAACAACATACGTTGTTCCCTTTGTCATCGGTGTGTTACTTGCCCGAGATTCGATCATCGGTATCATCATACCTAGTTCAATCTCGTTACCAGCAAGTCTCTTTAATTGTTCCGTAATGCATCATCCCGCAACTAACTCATTAGTCACATTGCTTGCAAGGCTTATTGTGATGTGTATTACCAAGAGGGACCAAAGATACCTCTCCGATACACGGAGTGACAAATCCTGATCTCGATCTATGCCAACTCAACAAACACCATCGAAGACACCTATAGAGCATCTTTATAATCACCCAGTTACGTTGTGATGTTTGATAGCACACAAGGTGTTCCTCCGGTATTCGGGAGTTGCATGATCTCATAGTTTGAGGAACATGTATAAGTGATGAAGAAAGCAGTAGCAATGAAACTGTAACGATCATAATGCTAAGCTAATGAATGGGTCTTGTCCAGCACATCATTCTCCTAATGATGTGATCCCGTTAATCAAATGACAACACATGTCTATGTTTAGGAAACATAACCATCTTTGATAAACGAACTAGTCAAGTAGAGGCATACTAGGGACACTTTGATTTGTCTATGTATTCACACATGTACTAAGTTTCCGGCTAATAAAATTCTAGCATGAATAATAAACATTTATCATGAAATAAGGAAATAAATAATAACTTTATTATTGCCTCTAGGGCATATTTCCTTCAGTCTCCCACTTGCACTAGAGTCAATAATCTAGTTCACATCGCCATGTGATTTAACACCAATAGTTCACATCACCATGTGATTAACACCCATAGTTCACATCGTCATGTGACCAACACCCAAAGAGTTTACTAGAGTCAATAATCTAGTTCACATCACTATGTGATTAACACCCAAAGAGTAATAAGGTGTGATCATGTTTTTCTTGTGAGAGAAGTTTATTCAATGGGTCTGCGCCATTCAGAGCCGCATGTATTTTGCAAATATTCTATGTCTACAATACTCTGCACGGAGCTACTCTAGATAATTGCTCCCACTTTCAATATGTATCTGGATTGAGACTCAGAGTCATCCAGACCAGTGTCAAAATGCATCGACGTAACTCTTTACGACGAACTCTTTATCACCTCCATAACCGAGAAATATTTCCTTAGTCCTCTAAGGATAATTTTGACCGCTGTCCAGTGATCTACTCCTAGATCAAAATTGTACTCCCTTGCCAAACTCGGGGCAGGGTATACAATAGGTCTGGTACACAGCATGACATACTTTATAGAACCTATGGCCGAGGCATAGGGAATGACTTTCATTCTCTCTCTATCTTCTGCCGTGGTCGGGTTTTGAGTCTTACTCAACTTCACACCTTGCAACACAGGCAAGAACTCTTTCATTGACTGTTCCATTTTGAACTACTTCAAAAACTTGTCAAGATATGTACTCATTGAAAAAAATTATCAAGCGTCTTGATCTATCTCTATAGATCTTGATGCTCAATATGTAAGCAGCTTCACCGAGGTCTTTCTTTGCAAAACTCCTTTCAAACATTCCTTTATGCTTTCCAGAAAATTCTACATTATTTTCGATCGACAATATGTCATTCACATATACTTATCAGAAATGTTGTAGTGCTCCCACTCACTTTCTTGTAAATACAGGCTTTACCGCAAGTCTGTATAAAACCATATGCTTTGATCACTTTATCAAAGCATATATTCCAACTCCGAGATGCTTGCACCAGTCTATAGAAGGATCGCTGGAGGATGCTCACTTTGTTAGCACCTTTAAGATTGACAAAACCTTCTAGTTGCATTATATACAACTCTTCTTTAAGAAATCCATTAAGGAATGCAGTTTTGACATCCATTTGCCAGATTTCATAAAATGCGACAACTGCTAACATGATTCGGACAGACTTTTAAGCATCGATACAAGTGAGAAAATCCCATCGTAGTCACCACCTTGATCTTGTCGAAAACATTTTGCGACAATTCGAGCTTTGTAGATAGTAACACTACTATCAGCGTCCGTCTTCCTCTTGAAGATCCGTTTTATTCTCAATGACTCGCCGATCGTTGGGCAAGTCAATCAAAGTCCGTACTTTGTTCTCACACATGGATCCCATCTCAGATTTCATGTCCTCAAGCCATTTTGCGGAATCTGGGCTCATCATCGCTTCCTCATAGTTCGTAGGTTCGTCATGGTCTAGTAACATGACTTCCAGAACAGGATTACCGTACCACTCTGGTGCGGACCGTACTTTGGTTGACCTATGAGGTTTGGTAGTAACTTGATCTGAAGTTTCATGATCATCATCATTAGCTTCCTCACAAATTGGTGTAGGAATCATTGGAACTGATTTCTGTGATGAACTACTTTCCAATTTGGGAGAAGGTATAATTATCTCATCAAGTTCTACTTTCCTCCCACTCACTTCTTTCGAGAGAAACTCCTTCTCTGGAAAGGATCCACTCTTAGCAACAAAGATCTTGCCTTCAGATCTGTGATAGAAGGTGTACCCAACAGTTTCTTTTGGGTATCCTATGAAGACGTACTTCTCCGATTTGGGTTTGAGCTTATCAGGTTGAAACTTTTTCACATAAGCATCGCAACCCCAAACTTTAAGAAACGACAGCTTAGGTTTCTTGCTAAACCGCAGTTCATACGGTGTCGTCTCAACAGATTTTTAGACGGTACCCTATTTAACGTGAATGCAACTGTCTCTAATGCATAACCCCAAAATGATAGTCGTAAATCGGTAAGAGACATCATAGATCGCACCATATTCAATAAAGTACAATTACAACGTTCGGACACACCATTATGCTGTGGTGTTCCAGGTGGCGTGAGTTGCGAAACTATTCCACATTGCTTCAAATGAAGACCAAACTCATAACTCAAATATTCACTTCCACGATCAGATTGTAGAAACTTTATTTTCTTGTTACGATGATTTTCTACTTCACTCTGAAATTCTTTGAACTTTTCAAATGTTTCAGACTTATGTTTCATCAAGTAGATATACCTATATCTACTCAAATCATCTCTGAAGGTCAGAAAATGATGATACCTGCCGCGAGCCTCAACTCTCATCGGACCACATACATTAGTATGTATTTTTTTTCCAATAAGTCAGTTGCTCGCTCCATTGTTCCAGAGAACGGAGTCTTAGTCATCTTGCCCATGAGGCATGGTTCGCAAGCATCAAATGATTCATAATCAAGTGATTCCAAAAGTCCATCCGCATGGAGTTTCTTCATGCGCTTGACACCAATATGACCTAAACGGCAGTTCCACATATAAGTTGCACTATCATTGTTAACTTTGCATCTTTTTGCTTCAATATTATGAATATGTGTATCACTACGATCGAGATTCAATAAACCATTCACCTTGGGTGTATGACCTCAGAAGGTTTTATTCATGTAAACAGAATAACAATTATTCTTTGACTTAAATGAATAACCGTATTGCAATAAACATGATCCAATCATATTATGTTTAACGCAAACACCAAATAAAGTTTATTTTAGGTTCAACACTAATCCCGAAGGTAAAGGGAGTGTGCGATGGTGATCTTATCAACCTTGGAATCACTTCCAACTTACATCATCACATCGCCCTTAACTAGTCTCTGTTTATTTTGCAACTCCCGTTTCGAGTTACTACTCTTAGCAATTGAACCAGTATCAAATACCGAGGGGTTTCTATAAACACTAGTAAAGTACACATCAATAACATGTATATCCAATATACCTTTGTTCACTATTCTATCCTTCTTATCCGCCAAGTATCTAGGGCAGTTCCACTTCCACTTCCAGTGACCATTTCCTTTGCAGTAGAAGCACTTAGTTTCAGGCTTGGGTCTAGCTTTGGGCTTCTTCACGGGAGTGAAAACTTGTTTGTCATTCTTCTTGAAGTTTCCTTTCTATCCCTTTTCCCTTTTCTTGAAACTAGTGGTCTTGTTAACCATCAACACTTGATGCTTTTCTTGATTTCCACCTTCGCCAATTTTAGCATCGCAAAGAGCTTGGGAATTGTTTTCGTTATCCCTTGCATATTATAGTTCATCACGAAGTTCTAGTAACTTGGTGATAGTGACTAGAGAACTTTGTCAATTACTATCTCATCTGGAAGATTAACTCCCACTTGATTCAAGCAATTGTAGTACCCAGACAATCTGAGCACATGCTCACTGGTTGAGCTATTCTCCTCCATCTTGTAGGCAAAGTACTGTCAGAGGTCTCATACCTCTTGACACGGGCATGAGTATGAAATACCAATTTCAACTCATGGAACATCTTACATGCTCCATGGCGTTCAAAACATTTTTGAAGTCCCGGTTCTAAGCCGTAAAGCATGGTGCACTAAACTATCAAGTACTCATCATACCGAGCCTGTCAAACGTTCATAACGTTTGTCGGCGTTCTGGGAATGGGGGTCCCCAGACTTGCCTGCCTGCGGCCTGTGGCGTGACTCAAAGCCATGACGACCGTGGGCGCCAGGCGGGTGCCAGCCCGCGCAGTGTCCTCCCTTCCTCTTTGGTGCAAAGGGGGCAAGCGTAGCCGTGGAGTACGGAGGCATCAGGCAAAGGTTGCCATTTCGGTGCAACGAGACCAAGACCAGGAGGACTACGAGACGGAGGTCACCATGGAGCCCAAGACAGCGTCATCACCAGAGCTTTGCGTAGGCGAAGACTACTTTTGTCAGGATAGCTGATACTAGGTGTCCCCCTTCAAATTAGCCCGCCATTGTTGGCTCCCTTCCCGCTCGATATTTGGGAAGAGGACCAAGGCCTCCATAAATAGGATCAGCCACCCACAGAGCCAAGGGGGCGAACCGAAGGGTTGGAAGGATAGAGAAGATCAGGAAGAGAGAGAGAGAAAGGTGACTGAACTCCTCCCAGCAATTCATCGCCCCAGCCAAGAACAGACCCTCGCAAGGCTGTTCTTCCTTGTATTGTTCATCATCATCAGCCCAAGAGGCAATCCACCAAACCACACAATGGAGTAGGGTATTACACCACAACGGTGGCCCGAACCAGTATAAACCCTGTGTCTCTTGTGTTGTTCTTTCCATAGTTCAGATCCTAGCAAGGCGGAGGGGTGCAGGTAGGTGGGAGGCGAAATCTCCGCGCGCACCCCAGTGTTCGAACCTCAAGGGTCTGCCGGAACCCGAAATCCGACATTTGGTGCGCCAGGTAGGGGTGCGCCGGAATCCACCTTCTACCACTTCGCGCCCCGTCGCGTCATCATCACCATGTCCGGCGACCAGGCGGGCAACCCAGATCCGTGGGCGGCGTGGCCCGCCCGCGCAGAGCCGCTTGCCTCGGGCGACCCCGTGCCCCAGGCAGCTCGCGGTCCGCAGGGCGCTGCGGGCCGCGAGCGACGCGGACAGGCTCCGACAGCTCTCACACCGCGGCAGGCGCGGTCTGCAGCAAGGGCCTCCAATCACGCCGTGACCACGACACCGTACACCCGCAGGGAGCAGGCGAACTCGAGGGCCGCGCTCATAGTGGCCCGAGAGCTGCTGCAGTGCAGGCTGCTGGAGGGCGGCCACGACATGCTGCTGGAGCGAGTGGCAGAGCTCCTGGGCTTCGCCGCCTCGGGGGCTCACCCCTTCTCCACCCAGCTCCCATCTCAGGCCCAGGGCGGCCCGCGCGGGGGCTCTGCATGCGCCCGCGGGCTCCAGGGCTACTCCAACGCCAGCGAAGCTGTCAGCGCCGGACCGGCGGCGGCGCTGCCCCCGCTCCTGGTCCGCGAAGAAGAAGGACTCAATGCGACCTGCGACCCCAGTGGTCAGCCGCGCAGCCACCCCACGGTGGGCGCGTCAGGCAGGACCGCGTGGCATGCGGGGCATTACGGCGTGCCATTCGGGATGACGGCGCCGGAGGAATACGTGCCCCTCATGATGGACCGAGGACACCCACACGAGAGCGAACAAGGCTCGCTCCTCAGCCCAAGCTGGGGGGACGAGGCGCCAGAAGCTGAGCCTTTCCGGGAGCCCCGGGACGGTCCCACTGGCCACGATGGCGCCAACGGTTATCGGGTACCACTAATTTTTCAGGAGCAGGCATACGCTAACCATGGACCGCAGGAGGTGCAGGTCGCCACAGCGAGCAGCTGCCCCGCTCCCTCAGTCTCCTGCCCCTCGGGATGAGGGCGCAGGGGGCTGCAGGAGAGGGGCCGGGATCCGACATCACCACTGCGGCGTTCGGAGCAAGGTGCTCTCAGGAGGTAGGCTCTCCGTTGGGGAGGTGCCTCGAGGCCTGCCCCCGGCGGAGGACCCGTGGTCGTCGGGGGAACCGCTGGCGACCGCTCTACCCCATCGGCGGTGTCCTGGTTTCCGATCGTTGTTGGTGTGGCGCAAGGCAGGGCCCTCATCTGGCAATATGAAGCAAGGCCAGTACCTGTGAAGAAGGCCCAGTGCCTGTGAAGCTCGCCGCCCCGTGACACTCTCACGTAATAATGAGTGGGGCTGTACACGCCCCGGAGTCTCAGGGGTGCCGGCCTCAGGCCCTGGAGCTCCTTCCCACGTCCAGTGGCAGCACTTAGCTCCGCGCTGGTGAGAAGACGTCCAAGACTAGACTAGGAGCCGGACGCGGCCTTTTGTTCGCTTTCGTCGCTTTTCCCTTTGGTTGCCGCTTTCTCCCGCCGGATTCAAGTTGGATTCGAATTTGAGATTTGCGTGTGTTCGGGGAAGGGGTGCTTAGTCTCGTTCGAGCAATTTCTCGCATTTTGGTTACCGCATCGCCTCAGCTTCCTTCCCTCGCGAGCCCCTCGTGAGCCGGGTCAGGCCTAGCTCGTGCGCAGCCCAGACTGCCGCCGACGTGACCTCTCAGGAGGGTGTTTTACTGCAGATCCTATGAACCCAATCAGGGAACACTCGAAACACCACAACCCCCCGCGGGCTGCCTCAGGGCCAGCACGGGACAAAGGTAAACTAGCCGACCAGCGCGTCGCTTGGGCCAACCACTTGGCGCGGGTGCATGGGCGATGTAGCGTCAACTAATACGATGAACACAAGTTTTACATAAGGGGCTCCCCCTCCAAAATGCTCTCACTGCAATCAGGCCAAAACCTGAGTTCTATTCATGCAGGGTAAGGAAGTAGGAGCGATGCACAATCAGTCGGATGAATCCCCCAATGCATTCTCAAGAGCACCACCTGAGCCATTGCTGGCGTCGGTGAACTCGCCATCACTGTCCGCGTCGCCGCCAGCAGCGTCAGGGCCGTTCACCACGCCGCCCTCGTTGGCCGCCACGATCGCATCGTCGTTGTCTAAAGCGAATGCCCTGATAAGAGCATCCACATTGTCCTCCACCCAGCACGCCAGGTCGCCTCGGACGGCCTGGGGGACTGGGGCGATGGCGGCGTCAAAATCAAAGTGGGGATCCATGTTCTGGAGGTGGCTGAAGATGCGAGAAAAGGCGCGCCCAAGAAGGTCGCGGCTCCTATCCTCCACCAACCTGTCAGCCCTGACCGACCGCGCCTCCAGCTGCGTCACCACGTCAGTGAAGAACTGAAGATTGCCAGCATAGTTGACTGCATGCGGCTCGCCAACAGCCGCCTCACAGATGTTGCCCAAGGCTGCATTGGCTCTCTCCCGGAGCGTGGCAAGCATGGGGCCATGCTCATGCTCCAGGATCCGCCGTTGACGGATCTCGTCCGCGTTCTGGCTCGCGACGACATCAGCCTCCTCCACCCGCTGGCGGAGAAGGAGCACCTCGGCCTAGGAAGCGGTTAACTCACCTTGCGCCACCTCAAGAGCGGCCCGGAAAGCGTCGGCCCGTCGCGTCGCCTCCTCCAGCTTGGCCCTCAAGGCAGCAGTCCTGCCTTCAGCTTCGGCCCGGATCAACCCCAACTTCTCATTGAACTCGTGCTCGAGGTTCAAATGCGCCATCGCCACTCGATGTCCGACCTCCTCCAGGACGCGGGCTTCCCGTGCCGCAACATCATCCTCCGCCTGCGTCACCAAGCGCTCCCTCGTCTCCAGACGCTCGTACTCACGGGTGCGTTCGGCGGCTTCCAGCGTCAGCGCCCCCTCACGCTTCTGGAGCTCTGCTGAGTCGCCGGAGGCCACCTTCATCGACGCGAGAGCTGCCTCGTGCAGCTCCACCTGCTCCTCTAGTGAGTGGCACCAGGCCAGGAGCTCTCGAGCCCGCTCTTCCGTCGCCATTCGCCGCCGGTTAGCTTCCCGAGCCTCCTCAGCGGCCCAAGATCGGGCCTCGCGAGAGGCCACCAGCGACGCCTTGGCCTCTGCGTCGTCAAGATCGCGCTGACGGCGCACAAGGGCGATGGCACCCTCCAGCTCACGCCTCTCTGCAGCCAGGCGCAGGCCCTCGGCCTCAAGGCGCGCGTCTTCATCGGCAAGCTCCTCTCCAAGCAGGCTTACCGCATTAGCCGTCCTTCAAAGGAATCCTTGGCGGAGAGCGTGACGCTCCCGAGCACGCTCTAGCACGTCCTCCACGCCATCATCTGCCCCAAGCAAGCTCCGGGGGCTGCGAGCCAGCACTCCCCCTCCGGGCTGGGGGCTGGGGGCTGGCACCCTCACGACGGCCGGGCACGCCGCGTTAGAAGCCCGGCCGGGGGCCAGCCCGTCCCCAGGCGAAGAGCGCAGGAAGTGCCTCAGCCAATCGCAGTTCACGACCAGGCGAGAAGCCCACGGCAGGCTGGCTATGCCACGAGAAGGCCCGCGAAGGATCGCGAGGTGCGCGGGGCCACGATACGCCTCGGGACGGTTCGCCTCGTCAGTCGCCCTCACCACAAGGGCTCCACTGCTTGGAGCGCTTGAGGACGGTGGAGGGGGCGAAGCCAAGGGGGACGGCTCCTCAGCCGTCTCCGCAAGCTCGGCTGGAAGGGTCCTGCGGAGCAAGAGTCAGTAAGAGCAACAGAAGGATCGGGAGCTGGGAAAGGAGAAGGCTTACTCATCAGTGGCGAAGTACTTCCTACGCTTCAGCAGGTGACAAGGGTAATCGTCGCCCAGGGCCTCCCTTCTCTTCCGGAGGGCCTGAAAGTCCACGCGGAAGCGGCCTAAGAGTCGGGCGCAGGGATCAACCTGCGACGAAGATGGAGCGTCAAGGCGATCTGCGTCAGGGGCGCCTGCCTGGCGTGCGCCGCCAATCGCCTCACCAAGAGAAGCCGCCGGAGCCTCGGTGGCCTCGGTCGAAGGCGCAGAGGGCAGCTGCTTGTCACCCTCAGCCTCGGCGGCACGGGCCCCGGTAACTGCTTCCTCACGAGCCTCGCCCGACGCCGTCACCCCGCCGGGAGCCCCCTCGGCCTCTGGCGCTTCATGCCTCCCTGCTCTGCCACTTGAGGAAGAGTCGCCTGGGCCGACTAGAAGGGCAGTCACCACCACTGGGTTCTCACGAGGCCCCTGAAGGCCGGCGGGGCGCGCCCCCCACTCATCGAAGATAGGCATCTGCCTCACAAAATCGCCCCTGCTCTGGCAGAGGTACAACAAGGCCCCTCCCTGCTGGATACGCCAGGGTTGGGGTCCCCCGTCAGGGTCAAGAGCGCCGTCCTCAGCACTTCAGGCGTCAGGTCCTCTTCCTGGAGCCTCATACGATCATCGCGCCCGCTAAAGGACCACATCCGGCGGGAGTGGCGTTGGAGAGGAGCGACGCGGCGTAGCAGAAACTCCTTCACCACCTTGGGCGTTGTCGCGCCGAGCGACCTCAAGAACGCGAAGTGGTGCTAGACGAAGACGAGCCGGGGGCTCTCATGTGTCTCCTGACCCCAGCCCGAATTGGGGACAACAGGCGAAGTTGGCTCCGACGGCAGGGGCTGGGCACCCCAGCATCCACATACAGCCACCGCTCGCGGAACCCAGCCGCGGGCGGAGGGAGCTTGAAGTCAATCCCAGAGGCCGCCGTCTCAGGCGCGACAACGAAGCTCACACATGCCCAGCATTGGGTAGGGTCAACAAGGCGCAACGAGAAGAAGTGGCGCAGCAAGGCAACCGAAGGAAGGATGCCCATCATAGTCTCGCAAAGAAAGGCAAAGACCGAAAGGAGATTGATGGATTCAGGACCCAGATGCATCATGTGGATCTGATAATGGGAGAGCACAGCATTGAAGAAATCAGAAAAGGGAGGAACCAGACCCGCCCACAGGGCGTCGGCAAAATACGGGACCTCGGTGGCTATCCCGCCGATGGAGAAGTGGGACGCGGGCCAGGCCGTCGTCCTCCCGCATTCATTGAAGATGGTGGCCAGAGCCAAGCTGACCTTGCCCAAGCCCTCGGCGGGGGCCGCCAACGGCGGCGGGCAAGGCGGAGGCACGGGTTTCTCCCCTCTTCCCTTCTTCGTCGGAGCCATGGCGATGGGAAGGGGGGGAGGTTCAAGATTGAGTTGAAAACAGAAACCAGAGTTCGAGCGGAGGAAGGACAGATGGCGCTCGAGCAACCAAACAGGGGAACGGCTATGTACGACTACGGGTCCGCCTAGCATGGCGCAAAATAAGGAGGGCATGGGGGAACAGTGCCGCCCACGTCCAATCAACCGCCACGCTGCGCCCAAGGCCGCAGGCTGTTAGGGCCCGCGGTGCTTCACTCTTGCCCTTCCGCCTCCCTGCACGGCCATGTCCGGGCGCGCCTTGGGCCCGGGGGCTACTGTCGGCGTTCTGGGAACGGGGGTCCCCAGACTTGCCTGCCTGCGGCCTGCGGCGTGGCTCAAAGGGGGGCCCAGCGCGGCCCATCTTCACCAACACAAACCCAAGACCCTCGCGAGGGGCCAAGCCTCGCGGGGCGGACGACGCGGAGCTTCCTCAGGCGCGGCCTCGTCAGGCTGGCTCACGAGGAGGCGGAGAGATCAAGGCGGGGTACCTCACGAGGTGCCCGTGACGCAAGCCATGACGACCGGGGGCGCCAGGCGGGTGCCAGCCCGCGGAGTGTCCTCCCTTCCTCTTTGGTGCAAAGGGGGCAAGCGCAGCCGCGAAGTACCGAGGCATCAGGCAAAGGTTGCCATTTTGATGCAACGAGACCAAGACCAGGAGGACTACGAGACGGAGGTCACCGTGGACCCCAAGACGGCGTCATCACCAGAGCTTTGCGCAGGCGAAGACTACTTTTGTCAGGATAGCTGATACTAGGTGTCCCCCTTCAAATTAGCCCGCCATTGTTGGCTCCCTTCCCGCTCGATATTTGGGAAGAGGACCAGGGCCTCTATAAATAGGATCAGCCACCCACGGAGCCAAGGGGGCGAACTGGAGGGTTGGAAGGATAGAGAAGATCAGGAAGAGAGAGAGAGAAAGGTGACTGAACTCCTCCCAGCAGTTCATCGCCCCAGCCAAGAACAGACCCTCGCGAGGCTGTTCTTCCTTGTATTGTTCATCATCATCAGCCCAAGAGGCAATCCACCAAACCACACACTGGAGTATGGTATTACACCACAACGGTGGCCCGAACCAGTATAAACCCTGTGTCTCTTGTGTTGTTCTTTCCATAGTTCAGATCTTAGCAAGGCGGAGGGGTGCAGGTAGGTGGGAGGCGAAATCTCCGCGCGCACCCCAGTGTTCGAACCTCAAGGGTCTGCCGGAACCCGAAATCCGACAACGTTTACATTTGCTCCTGCAATACGTCTGTCACCTAGCGGTGTGTCAAGGACATAATTCTTCTATGCAGCAATGATGATAATCCTCAGATCACGGACCTAGTCCGCATCATTGCTACTATCATCTTTCAACATAGTTTTTCTCTAGGAACATATCAAAATAAACGGGGAGCTACATGGCGAGCTATTGATCTACAATATAGTTATGCAAATACTATCAGGACTAAGTTCATGATAAATGAAAGTTCAATTAATCATATTACTTAAGAACTCCCACTTAGATAGAAATCCCTCTAGTCATCTAAATGATCACGTGATCCAAATCAACTAAACCATGTCCGATCATCACGTGAGATGGAGTAGTTTTCAATGGTGCACATCACTATGTTGATCATATCTACTATATGAGTCACGCTCGACCTTTCGGTCTCCAGTGTTCCGAGGCCATATCTGCATATGCTAGGCTCGTCAAGTTTAACCCGAGTATTCTGCGTGTGCAAAACTGGCTTGCACCCGTTGTATGTGAACGTAGAGCTTATCACACCTGATCATCACGTGGTGTCTGGGCACGACGAACTGTCGCAACATTGCATACTCAGGGAGAACACTTATACCTTGAAATTTAGTGAGAGATCATCTTATAATGCTACCGTGGAACTAAGAAAAATAAGATACATAAAGGATAAACATCACATGCAATCAAAATATGTGACATGATATGGCCATCATCATCTTGTGCCTTTGATCTCCATCTCCAAAACACCGTCAGGATCTCTATCGTCACCGGCATGACACCATGATCTCCATCATCTTGATCTCTATCAACGTGTCATCACATGGTCGTCTCACCAACTATTACTCAACTATTGCTATCGCATAGCAATAAAGTAAAGCAATTATATGGCGCTTGCATCTTATGCAATGAAGAGACAACCATAATGCTCCTGCCAGTTGCTGATAACTTTAACAGAACATGATCATCTCATACAACAATTTATATCTCATCACGTCTTGACCATATGACATCACAACATGCCCTGCAAAAACAAGTTAGACATCCTCTACTTTGTTGTTGCAAGTTTTACGTGGCTGCTACGGGCTGAGCAAGAACTGTTCTTACCTACGCATCAAAAACCACAACGCGGTATAGTGATTGCTTTTTGATCTTTAGAAAGAACCATGTTCATTGAATCCGATTCAACTAAAGTTGGATAAATAGACACCCACTAGCCACTTGTGTGCGAAGCACGTCGGTAGAACCAGTCTCGCGTAAGCGTACGCGTAATGTCGGTCTGAGCCGCTTCATCCAACAATACCACCAAATCAAGAATCAACTAGTGACGGCAAGCAATATGTATATACCCACGCCCACAACTCCTTTGTGTTCTACTCGTGCATATAACATCTATGCATAGACCTGGCTCGGATGCCACTGTTGGGGAACGCAGTAATTTCAAAAAATGTCCTACGCACACGCAAGATCTATCATGGTGATGCATAGCAACGGGAGGGGAAGAGTGTTGTCCACGTACCCTCATAGACCGTAAGTGGAAGCGTTATGACAACGCGGTTGATGTAGTCGTACGTCTTCATGATCCGACCGATCCTAGTACCGAAAGTACGGTACCTCTGCGATCTGCACATGTTCAGCTCGGTGACATCCCACGAACTCTCGATCCAGCTGAGTGTCGAGGGAGAGCTTCGTCAGCACGACGGCATGATGATGGTGATGATGATGCTACTGGAACAGGGCTTCGCCTAAGCACCGCTACGATATGACCGAGGTGGATTATGGTGGAGGGGGGCACCGCACACAGCTAAGGGATCAATGATCTACTTGTGTTTCTATGGGGTGCCCCTGGCCACATATATAAAGGATGGAGGGAGGAGGAGGCCGGCCGTCATAGGGCGCACCCAAATTGTGGAGTCCTACTAGGACTCCCTAGTCCTAGTAGGATTCCACCTCCCACATGGAACAGGAAAAAGGGAAGGGGGAAGGAGAACGAAGGAAGGGGGCGCCCCCTTTCCCTAGTCCAATTCGGACCAGTCCATGGGGAAGGGGCGCGTTCACCCTTGAGGCCTTTCTTTCCTTCCCCGTATGGCCCATTAAGGCCCAATACGAATTCCCGTAACTCCCCTCTACTCCGAAAAATACCCGAATCACTCGGAACCTTTCCGATGTCTGAATATAGCCTTCCAATATATCGATCTTTATGTCTCGACCATTTCGAGACTCCTTGTCAAGTCCCTGATCTCATCCGGGACTCCGAACAAACTTCGGTATTCAAATCACATAGCTCATAATACAAATCGTCATCGAACGTTAAGCGTGCGGACCCTACAGGGTCGAGAACTATGTAGACATGACCGAGACATATCTCCGGTCAATAACCAATAGCGGAACCTAGATGCTCATATTGGCTCCTACATATTCTACGAAGATCTTTATCGGTCAAACCGCACAACAACATACGTTGTTCCCTTTGTCATCGGTATGTTACTTGCCAAAGATTCGATCATCGGTATCATCATACCTAGTTCAATCTCGTTTCCGGCAAGTCTCTTTACTCATCCCATAATGCATCATCCCGCAACTAACTCATTAGTCACATTGCTTGCAAGGCTTCTAGTGATGTGCATTACCGAGAGGGCCCAGAGATACCTCTCTGATACACGGAGTGAAAAATCCTAATCTCGATCTATGCCAAGTCAACAAACACCATCGGAGATACCTATAGAGCATCTTTATAATCACCCAGTTATGTTGTGACGTTTGATAGCACACAAGGTGTTCCTCCGATATTCGGGAGTTGCATAATCTCATAGTTTGAGGAACATGTATAAGTCATGAACAAAGTAGTAGCAATGAAACTGTAAAGATCATAATGCTAAGATAACGAATGAGTCTTGTCCATCACATCATTCTCCTAATGATGTGACCCCGTTCATCAAATGACAACACATGTCTATGGGTAGGAAACATAACCATCTTTGATAAACGAACTAGTCCAGTAGACGCATACTAGGGACACTTTGTTTTGTCTATGTATTCACCCATGTACTAACTTTCCGGTTAATACAATTCTAGCATGAATTATAAACATTCATCTTGAAATAAGGAAATAAATAATAACTTTATTATTGCCTCTAGGGCATATTTCCTTCATCATCTACTTCTTGTGACGCTCCCTCCACTGCTATGTGGCTTGATCCCTCGTCTGGGTCAGGAAGAAGACAATTTCTCATGTCAACGATCCGCTTGTACATGTCATAGCTTGTGTACGTGTCCATGGCTGCGTACTTGACATGTTGTTCATCCAGTCTCTCATGCCACACACTGTGCCAGGCGTTCCTGTCCTTATTGCTCTCATTCTTCATCTTCATGTATTAGGGATTGATGTTGCCGAGGCAAGGTCAACCAGGTAGTTCAGTTTGTTTTTGTCGCTGCCCTAGACCTTGTAGTGGTGCTGGATGTTGACAAGATTTGGGCATTTCAAGCCTAAAACCTTGAGCGCTTTTAGATCGTTGGTGGTGTCCATCGCAGCGAAACTGTAGTCGGAGCTGTTGATAAACCTGGAGAAACTCTTGCAGGGCGTTGTGGCGAGGTGGTTGTGGTAGACGAGGACGTCATGTCGCACGCACAATCGGGCGACGACAACCTTCTGATCGTGCCCGGCACGACCCATGGTGTACTCGAGGTCGAAGCCGACCATTTGGTACTTGTGCTCGGCAAGGAACTGCTCCATAGTTTGGATGGAGCTCTCCACCGAGACCGGGTCATTCATGTACACCACTGAGAGAGCCTTCCCCCTCACGTGGGTGTCCACGACATGTTGTGTGGTGAACTACGCGCCGTTGTCGTCGTCGGCCGCTGGGAGCGCCATTGGAGCCATGGGGAGCACCATTGGAACCGTTGGATGTCCTCTCTGTATGTGTGCTCGTGGGTGTGCTTATTGTGTCGTGTGAGACGAGAGACGAAGGTAAATGACCGCAGGAATAAAAGGGGGCCGGGCGACGTGGATTCTCCGCACGTTCGCATGGCAATTTTTGCAGGGGTAACTGCATCATCGCGCCGCGCTTGGCGCAACCGCATGCACACGAAAGTGCGTGATCATGCGCCGGTCCCAAACACTAGCAGCGCGCATGGAGGGACGAGGGCAGACCACCCGTAGGGACGCGAGAGCAGAGCGCGCGCGGCGGGACACGAGCAGAGTGCGCCGCGGCCGCCTGAACCACAAGCAACCACACACATAGAGCAGTTGAACACGCAGGAAATGGTCGCCTACAAGCCGGCCGACAGTTGCGTTGCTACATAGAGAGCGGCTGTGTGCTACCACCTCTGTCTAGTCTATTGTCCCCTTTATATTCCGTGCCTTTGCCCTCAAATTTAACCAACAAAATGTTAATGCATGTTATAAAAATTATATAATTGGAAACTATGTTCAAATACGAATCCAACTATATAATCTTTGGCGACATGCATTCGTATTTTATTAGTTAAATCATACTTATAAACCAGGACGGGGGCATAGTAGGTAATTAAATCGCAAACATTTTTTTATTAACCGTATGTGTACGTGGCCTTTCGTCCTCCTCTCGCACGTCTTGTCACCCCGCTGCCGCAGACGTCTTACATCGCAAGCTTGCGCAGCGCGCGGGGGCGTTATTTTGGCCAAACGGTGGCACCAATGAATCGTCGGTGAGCCCGTTCCCGCGCAACCTCGCAGGTTCCCGCGCAAGCTTCCCGCCCGACTTAGTGAAATCCCCCGAAATCCCAATGCTTACCGGCCGACTATAAAAACCCTCACGACCGGCGAGTCCTATGTCGCATTTTCCCCTCCCTCCCTGTAGCTTATCTCATCTGCTCTCCCACAATTGCCAATGGCACCGGTCTGTCATCGTCACTCAACCACTCCGCCGTCATCAAAGGACAGCTCCAGCTGGGAGGCTACACCGTGGCGGCGGTGTGGTCCCCAGTGTAGTGTAGTGCGCGTGGCGTCCCTGTCGGGTGTGCGCAGAACACCCACCACACGCTCCGCCACCGGTGCCCGTCGACAGCTGTTGCCGGCCGCCATTGCTGCCCCACCACCGTCAAAAGCCAGGGCTATATGGGACATAGAGGGGAGGCAGCCCACAAGGGGTGGCGCCCCCCATGGGGAGTCCGAATTGGACATGGGGAGGGGGCGCGGCCCCCGTTTCCTTCTCCTCCTCCTACTCCTTCCCCCTTTCCCCTTCCGATAAAAGGAAAGGGGGGGGGGGGAGTTGGACTAGGGGTCCAAGTGGGACTCCTCCCACTTGGCACGCCCTAGGCCGGCCTCCTCCCCTCTCCCTCCTTTATATACGGGGGTAGGGGGCACCTCTAGGCACATCAATTGTTTCTTAGCCATGTGCGGTGCCCCCCTCCACCGTTTACTCCTCTGGTCATATTGTCGTAGTGCTTAGGCAAAGCCCTGCGTGGATCACATCACCATCACCGTCACCATGCCATCGTGCTGACGAAACTCTCCCTCAACACTTTGCTGGATCAAGAGTTCGAGGGACGTCATCGAGCTGAACATGTGCAGAACTCGGAGGTGTCATACGTTCGGTGCTTGATCAGTTAAATCGAGAAGACGTTCGACTACATCAACCGCGTTAAGCTAACGCTTCCACTTTTAGTCTACGAGGGTACGTGGACACACTCTTCCCCTCTCGTTGCTATGAATCTCCTAGATAGATCTTGCGTGATCGTAGGATTTTTTTTGAAATTGCATGCTACGTTCCCCAACAATGGTGGCACTACTGCAGGATGCTGCTAATGTGACACTACGATCAGAGACCCTTCAAGAAACTGTGTGCGATGCAATAATCGCAAACGGTGGTGTATGAAAACCGTCAAAATGTATAAAACGTTTGTGATGACGGATGCATCAAACACGGTTCAGATTTTAGTTGCATGCGCGATGAAGGGCATACGGTTCAGTTTAATTAACTGTTTGCGATGAGGAGGAACAAAAGAAACATGCAGCTAGATGAAGGCATGTGCGATACACAGCATACGATTCACTGGGATGAACTATTTGTGATTAGGAAACATAAAAGAAACGGGCAGCCAGATGAAGGTGTGTGCGATATACAACATACGGTTCACTCAGATGAACTGTTTGTGATTAGGCAACACAAAAGAAATGGTCAGCCAGATCAAGGTGTGTGTGCGATATATGCATGCGGTTCACTCGGCCCTTGTCATTAGTGTGTGACCTTTGTGGCAACCGTTCGCTCCCCAGGCGCCTCTTCGTGTACCGTGGCAACTGTCCACCGACTCTTCGCCTTTCCCTCTCGATTTGGAACTGCTGTCGCACGCTAGCTCTTCCTCCCTTCTCCATTTGCCTTCATCCTTCCTTCTGCCATTGTTTGATCATCTTCACCATGGAGGGAACAGGCCAGAAAAGACCCCGTTATTCTTGCCCCGATCTGAATGATGACACGGTGGAGGAACTCATTGACCGGTGCCATGTCATCACCCCGGCTAGCATGGCATGTTCGTTCAAGACCATTCTCGACTCAACTAATAACATCATTACAAAGAACCCAAGGGTCCAGGAGCGGTTTGATCTCCCCTATCTTCTTTGCCATGACCCTGCTGACTGGCGCGGGGACGAGGAAAGCCTCGCCTTGTGTAAGTTGATGCCGCTTGATAATGATACGTATGATGTTAAGATGCCATCGCTTGAGGGCAAGGCTTGGGCAGGCACAAATGGAGATTGGGTTGTTTATATTGGTTACAACTGCAAGTGGGAACTTGTGAATGTGTACACTCATCACCGGGTTCCACTTCCAAAAATCTCAGACGACCGCCTAGAGGTAGAGTACACCGGTATTCTACGTGAGTTCAAATACGATCATGCTGACTGTCGTCTATGGAAGATAGCAATTTGTTGAGTTCCCGATCACTCTTGGGGTTATAGGAATGCTTGTGTTGTCGCTATCTTCGACAAGCTTGTTGCCGTTCTTCATGGTTCGACTCGATGGATATTGCTCAAAAATCAGTTTCTATACACGGATGAGTACTGTGATGCAACTCAATATGAGGGTCTTGTGTTTGCTGCCACCACTCATGGCACAGTTTTTGCATGGAATCCTTATGCTTTCGGTATGTTTGTCTTCCACCATAATTATAATTGTTTCATCTACATGCATGCGGGTTAGCTAGTTTCCCTTTACTAATTAACCTTCTTGTGTTTCCAAGGTCCTGTGAACATTCCACCACCTATACTTGAAAGTTTTTATAACCAAGGGGGAGATGACGATGCTGATGATCACAACCATGAGGACAAGCAGGACCCATATACTCAGTGGCGCCTGGCAACTTAATCTGATGGATCACCTCTTCTTGTCTGTATACATGGCACTGCTGATGTTACTAAGGAAGCAGGTGTTGTCTCGTATGGTCGCACTCTCCGGACCTATTCCAACACCCGTTGCATGGTATTCAAGATGGATACTAGTGTACTAGTGCCAACACCTTCTCCCTGGTTCAGTATTGAAAGTCTTGGAGGAAACTCGCTCTTCCTTGGACAAAACTATCCAATGATGGTGGAAGGCGATCCAGTTGCTGTTGACACACTGTTACTACCATTTATGAGAAGCAACTATATATATACCTCGGACATTAGTATGGTTCCCAACCGTCCCAATATGGATCCTGACATAGCCCGCTACAGCCTCGATGATCAGTCCTGCGTTGGTCTCGAGATTGACAGTAGCTCGCCCTTCCCAGAGAATCACATCTGGTTCAAAGCAAGCATTTCCAACGCTGACGAGTGGTTGAGTGGAAGTTCATTTCATCGCTTTGTTATTTGTTGTGTGAGAAAAACTTTACTAGAATGTTTTGTTGGAAATGATCTATAATCCAACGTGTATCCTCGTTGTCGTTGTGGGTTGATGACTTGTTGTATGCAATCAATGGTACATTTGCATATGCGTCCATCAACTCACGCCTGCTAGTGGTGTCCAAATGAACAGTCCTAGTGATTTTAGTTGCAAAAATTAGATAGCGCTAGTGATCTGTAGCTGCATATTTTGACAAATCGCAGTGTTACAAGGTCGACAAATGACAATGTTACTAGATAAAAAAATGTCAATCTTTACAGTTTCACAAATGGCAACATACCCAAAATGACAGATATGCAAAGCTTACCCAATTTTTTGTACGTGGTTGCACACGGGTCATGCAAAACAATCGTTTGCGTTGAAGGGATGCAGAAATCCTGCTCGACACATTTTCCCTTGGCTTCCTGGGGAAGCTGTCGATTTGCATACGGGTGTTCTAACTAAAACATTTGCGATGAGTGTTTTATATTTAAAAACCATTGATGTTTTTTCCAAAAGAAATCCGTTTGATAAGTCTGTACATTAAGAGAGAAAAACGCAAGTTCGTTCAAACCATATCTTTCATGAATTTATATTCATATGATCGAGAATTCTAGATACAACATTAAACCCCAAAAAAACTATTTCCGGCAGAGGTAGAGGCGGCGTGCCGCGCCGTCGTTGTCATTGTCGTCCTTTGGGATGCCGTTGTTGAAGTCCTCAAGGCAGCACAAAATGTTCTTCACTTGTAAATCAAACATCATGTTGTCGCGCGATCGACGGGCGGGGCGCAAGAGGACGACAACTGGCGCCGCTGAGAGGTAGCGGTCGACGGCAGCGTCCCATGCCGCTGAGGGGGGCGTGCGCACGGGCACGGGCACGGGCACAGGCGCGGCGAGTGCAGCCAAACACACGGGACTGGCGCCACGGTGGGTGGAGGGGCGCGCACGGGCGCGGCGGGTGCAGCCAAATGCACGGGGGACGGCGCCACGGTGGGTGGAGGGGTGCGCACGGGCACGAGCACGGCCGCTGGAGCTGGCATGTACACGAGCTCGTGTGGGTCTGCGGAGACCTCGCTAATGCCCGCGGCTTCCAGCTCTGCGATAGTGCTCGGTGACCGGCCCGTCAATACTACGGGGATGGTCGCTGGCGCGAGCGTGGGGATGGGAGCTGGGATGGGAGCGGGGGCAGCAACCGCTGCGGCCAGCTCGTTCTGGGCCATGTCCATGAGGCCCCATTCCTCCTTATTTTCTATCTCCTTCTGCTCGGAGTCGACTTCACCAAACTTGAAGACTAGTGGCAAATGATCATTCCGCACCATGGCGTTGGTGGAGGTCTGCGGGAGGGAGGGGAATGGGAGGCGAACAGTAAGGCTGCCCGTATCAAACAGCAGCTCGGGCGCCATTAATGGAGAGGAAGGCCGGCGGCCATGGAAGTCAAAGGGCTCGCTTCCCAGTGAGCCTGCACAGCGTACAACTCGCACGCTTCCCAGTGAGCCTGCGCATTGGAGGATAGCTTGCACGCCTCTCGGTCAGCCTGCGCACCGGACTCACTACAAAAAAATACACTTCCGTGATGATACGTGTTTGTTACAGTAGGTCACGTTTTTTGTCATGCATGTACATCCGTGACAAATTTATGACAGAATCAAGATAGTCATACCTGTGCTGTCGTAGAAGTGTTCCATGACATTACCAAAATTATCATCATGGAAGTGTCCACTTCCACGATGATAAATCGTGTGTCACAGAAGTGCTTTCGTCAAGGGTGACCAACACGTGGCATCCACCGTAACGGAACACCGTTAAGCTATCGGGTCCGGTTTTGGATCCGATAACCCGTTAACAGCCCCGACCAATGGGGATTTTCCACGTGTAAAATCATCATTGGCTGGAGGAAACACGTGTCGGCTCACCGTTGGGACAGATGCCATCCACTCATTGGACCCAAATCGCCTATGATACATTGACACGTGGCACGGCCCAACATAGGCCCATTCCTGTGTAAAGGCCGGCCCGTTGGACTTGGTCTAAAGGTGGTGGGCCGGCCCACGGCAAGCATGTTAACAGCATGTTCGCATATAGCCCATTTATAGTCCGCTAACCCAGGGCCTATCCGAATTAGGCCCAGTAGCGTCATCTGGGCCGTCCAATATAATTCCAGCCCGTTTTAACTTCCGGCCCATGTATGGCCCATGATGTCTTTTGGCCCATATGAGGCCCTTAGTAACCCTCGGCCCAATAACGGCCCGTGGTAAAACTGGCTCATGGTAAAACTGGCCCGTAATGAACAATGTATCACTTTATACCCATTAACGACCCATTATTCCGTTGGGTCATTTCCATCCCATGTTATATTTCGGCCTTCTCAGGGCCCATTTATTCTTGGGCTCATTTCCAGCATTCGTTTACTTTCGGCCTGTTACTGTCATTTTCTACTTGTGGGCCAAATACAGCCCATGGTTACAGTCGGCCTGTTTGTGGCCCGTTAATACGTTGGGACATTTTCATAGCGTCATCAAATATGACCTATTAATGAAGGCCCGTTATGGTCGGCCCATGAGCGGACGATTTCAACTCTAGCCCATTTACGACAATAATGTTGTCTGTTATTGGCCCATGTTTGGCCAACCGATCATATGAACCGTAGAAGGCCCATTGATGATACGACCCATAGAAGGCCCATTGTGTCTACGCCACGTAGAAGGCCCATTGTTTCTATGGCCCTTAGAAGGCCCATTGTTTCTACGGCCCGTAGGAGGCCCATGTTAACTACAGTAAATATGTAGCCCATTGTTAATGTGGCCTAGTTTAAAAAAATATGTGATTGCAGCCACTAGAAAGCCATGGAAAAATAAATGCACTAACTACAAGAAAACAAATAAACAAGACAACGGAAATAAATAAGCAAGCAACTTATGCTAGGCTATCATGGCTATTACACATATTACATCCACTGGGCATCAAAGTTCGCCACAAGTGCAAATATAGGGAACAAAGCAGCATATAAACACTGCATCAAAACAAGTCGAGAACTGAATCCACTTTAGAAGGGCTCAAGAAACAATATCCTGGGTACACATAATGCTGGCAAGATGCTTAACAAGCTTATTAACTTTCTCTTGTTTGGCGCTTAAATCCTCCAGCACTTGCTGTTGCACCAGAAAGTACGCATCTGAATTCTGCAGGGACTTCCTCAGTCCTTCGACTTCCTATCGCATAACATCTGATCGATGTCTTTCAACTTGAAGTTGAGACTCAAGAAGCCGAACTGATTCAGGCGGCGAGTTCGAAGATCTGGTGCCAGTAGTAGTAGCCAGTAACTCGAACACTACATCAAGACAGGACTTTGGGGTTGTCTTAGTGTCTTCAATATAGTTTTTATCAGCTTTCTTGGAGAACAACATGGATGTTTCACTATCTTGAACCTGATCTGCATTACTTCCTTTACCATTGTATAACGGGGTACTCTTCTCCAATATTTTATCCGCGTTCTAAAGGAGAAACAAACAAACACATCACAGGTTTACAATGTAGTATATGAAACTCATTTTGGTAAACCAGTTTAGTAGTAAGGTGGACAGGATAACAGCATGAAACAAACATATATCTATGCAGTATGGTCACTGTATGGTCTATATCATTCTAGTTTATGTTCACAAATCAAGATAGATACAGTTCGAATCATATCTATTTAAGACAAAGCAGCATAGATATAATATAAGTGTGGGAAACTACACAACAATAACAACACTTGTAATGTGCATGGCATGAGAACATAACTGTTTATTCAATTGAAACTGAAATCAACATAGAGCAAGTTACAAGAGCAAACACGTTAAAGAAACATACCTGTTGCGCCATTGGAGTTTCAATTGCATCCTTCAAATTTGTAATTAGTTGGTATGAGTAAATACAGTGATGCAAGAGCAAAGTAGTATGAACCATAGCTACGGAACCTGACCTAAGAACAATTCTTCTTCTGCTTTAAGCGTTGACTTGGGGTTCAGAGTGGTGGTCCTCGTGCTTTGGGCACTGCAGTTGCCTTACTAACTGCTCGTGTCAGGGTGCTCTATGGTGGAGACGGTGCTATGTCAACAGGAACTGGGTTACTATCTACTGGGGTTGGGGTTAGAAGGGGTGTAGCCGGTTCTCTGTCCAACTGGGTAGGGGTACAATCTGCGTTAGTCTGGGTTATGTGTGGTGGGGCTGGTTCTTGGGCAAGTACAACCGTGGTACTATCTCCATCGACAGGCAACACGATCTTTTCTGAAGACCATGTTTTTACTCCCACAGATGCTGCCATCACCCCCTCCAATTGAAACGGCTGATAAACAAGAAAAGTAATTGAATGTACAGACATTGTATGATAGACAGGTGCAATGGATAGTAGGGAACAAAACAGGGCATGAAATAATTCACATTTATGTTGTCTAACCAAACAAAATAGTAGGACATAATTTCAAATATATGATGGCTAATTAAACAGGATAGTATGACACAATTTCGCATGTATGGTGGCTAACTAAACAGGATAGAATGACATAGTTCAAAATATGATGACCATGTAAACAGGATGACATGATATAACTATACGATGTGTCTATTAAAGTGGTTGGCATGCCATAAATCACAAACATGCCGTCGATGGAAACATGATGGCATGATATAATTCACGGATAGAATGACATAATTCAAAATATGATGACTATGTGAACAGGATGAGATGATATAACTATATTATGTCTTTAGAAAATGGGTTGGCATGCCATAATTCAGATACATGTTATCTATGTAAACATCATGGCATGCTATAATTCAAATATATGATTTATATACTAAGGAAGTGAGCAGAGGGCAATCGCATATATGATGTGTCAACTAAGGAGATGGCATTCAATATCGTGTATATGATGTAAAAACTAAGCATTGCAATACAACATATGCATGATATGAGTAATATAACCCTGCCAAGTTTGAGCATACACCTTAGTAGGATAATAGGACTGGTCATCTGCCTTTGAATCCTCCTCTGAAGAGCTATCTGTAACCAGCAACATATCTGCTTCACCAGGTAGCATTGTCTGCTATGAAGACCTTGTTTTCACTCCAGATTTCTCCACCAATTCAAATGGCTGATGCACAGGAAGAGCAGTTGAATATACAAACATTGTCGACAAAAGCAATGAGAAATACAAAAAAAGGATGGCATGATATAATTCACATGTATGACGCTTGGCTAAACAGCATGGCATTGCATAATTCACATATATAATGCCTTGCAACAAGATAGCATTGCATAATTCACATATATAATGTCTTGCAAAAAGATGACATTGCATAATTCACATATATGGTAATTAGACACTAAACAGGTGGCATTCACACAAATCATGTCTAAACTAAGCAAATGACATAGCAATGCAAGATACCATACACACGATATGAGCAACATAACGCTGCCAAGTTAGAGCATGCACCTGGGGGGGTAGGACTGGTCATCTGTCTCTGAATCCTCCTCTGAGGAGCTATCTGTAACCAGCAAGACATGCGCTTCATCAGATAGTATTGTCTGCTCTGAAGACCTTGTTTCCACTCCAGATTTTTCCGTGACCGTGTCGAATGGCTGATGCCAGGAAGAGTAATTGAATGTACTAAAATTTTGACATATTTAACACATAATAAAAAATGATGTCATGATATAATTCACATATAAGATGTCTGACTAACCAGGGTGGCATTGCAAAATTCACATATATGATGCCTGGCTAAACAAGATGGCATTGCATGATTCACATATACGATAAAGAAACTAAACAGATGGCATTGACACAAAGCATGTCTAAACTAAGCAGATGACATCTTTGATGTATACAGTAAGCAATGCAAGGCACCACATGCATGATATTACCAACATCAGCATGCTAAGTTAGAGCAAAGACCTCATGGGGTAAATAGGAGTGGTATTCTGCTTCTGAATCCCCCTCAGAACAGTTATCTTCCTCTTGATTACGACCCAAAATGGGTGGAGGGGGGGCTTCCTTTGCGCCCACCATGGAGCGATGTCTGCATGAAATTTTATTGCCACGCAAGGCTCGTCTCTTTTGATCTACATGTTCAGTTCCATTGTGTACAATAACTGACATGCATAGGTATAAAACATAGTGAGAATATGTAAGGAGTGCATGCACAAATCCAGAGTGAAGGTAGCAAACTATGGATAGACCCAAAACTAATGATAGCAGGAAGATAATAGCTTTAGTTAAAAAATACAGATAATGGCTCCTTTAATGTTTGTTTGCACCTAACATGAAACTAATAGTAGACACCCGAGATTAACCAGATAGTAGACAGATAGTACTGATTGCTACCCCAATATGTACCCCACAACCATTTAAAAACTCAAGTTTCAGCATAAGTTTGGACATGAGTCGGAATCTAATAGGTGAACACGATGATAAAGTAGCATGTCATCATATTAAGTGATGCATAACGTAAGCAGACACGGAAGAGTGCGACCTCTCTTGCGGGCCTGTGTAGTCCTCAAGGTCATCTGCTCAGTTGATGATGGTAATGTAGTTGTCGTGGCTGCTGGTGGCGGGGAAGAAGATCTGAGGCGGCGAAAGACAGTCTGGAGAGCGGATCCCTGCTCTGGTGAACCCTTCCGTTGTTGGAGCAGCTGAGCTGGGGTGGAACACAGCACCGCAGGAGCATTACAAACCACACAAGGTTTTCTTTGACACATATCTGTAACAGAAGTAATTGTGTACGGGCTTGTTTGAATTTGAGGATTCTAACAATGCAGGGATAGGAAATAGACAGGAATATGATAGGTATGCACGTGCAAAATAGAGAACTTCAAAACACAGGATTTCTGCCAATCTGGGTGTTTGGTTCACGAGAATTGGAAGATCACAGGATGCAAAGAAGCATGGTGAGATTAAGTCAAACCACAAGAAGTGTACAACCTCTTTGGCGAAGCCATGTCGATCTCAGCGTGATTGGGTTGGCCGGTGAGGATGCTCCGGCTGACTTGGCTATCGGAGGAGGGGAAGAAGAAGATCTTAGGCGTCTGGAGATGGAGCCCGAGGTACTACTCCGATGTGATGGAGGGTTTCGTTGTTGGAGCATCTCCGGTGAGTTGTACGACGCCGAGGCTGAAGTAGGACAAGAGAGACAATGTTAACCTGAGTGAATTCTAATAGCATCTCCAATAGATGACGTAAAATACATAACCACAAACTACTAGATGTATACATCAGCCGCTCATCTCTGAACTTAACTGTCGAAACTGAATTTAACTATCAAAACTGAACTTAACTGTCGAAACTGAATTTTGCTGTCGAAACTAAATTTTACTGTCAAAACTGAACACACTAGAGGTGAGGCTACAAGTCAGTTGACTGACTTTTTCATCTCTGGTCAGTCGATTTTGTAGCCGTTGGATACGAAATCAAGGACCTGCAGTTCATATTCAACCTCCACCCCCCTGAGCCGCCAACCACCACCGGCCAAACAGCCGCCCTCGCCGCCCGCGACCGGCCGTGCGCCGCCCCGCCCGTCCCGAAAACACTCCCCACCGCCGGTCCGCCACCGCCCCGGCCATCCCTGTAGGCCTCCCCGTGCCGAGCTTTTTCTCCGGCGATCCCGACGCCACCGCCCCACGACCGCCGGTGACCGCTGCCCCCACCCTGAACCCTAAGATAGATAGTGGGGTACCTCTCCGGTGAGCCCCCCCGCTGCGGCTGGTTCTTCCTTAACTCTGGCGAGCCCCCCACCCCCTGAAAATCGACTGACCCAAAAGTCGATTCAGTCGACTGAAGTGTAGCTAAATCGGAGCAGCATCGCAAGCAAGAGCAAGAGCGAGAGCAGCAGCGCGAGCGAGAGCAGACCAGACAGGGGACCGAGAGTAAGAGCAGAGCAGTAGCAGCTCCTACTGATGTGGACGTCGCCGCTGAGGGAGCGACGCCGTGGAGGAAGTGGCCGGCAACGCCGCTATGGATGGAGCCGCGCCGTGTCGGCTCGGGACCGAGCGCCGGCAGCACCGTGAGACCGAATCAAGAAGAAAATGCGGCAATTAGTGTACAAGCTCTTTGGTGGCGCCGATTAGGCCGCAGCTTCATCTGAGGAAACAGTGATGATGATGCTCTTCCATGGTGCAAGTGAAGACGACGGTGTGGGAATGGAGGTGGCACGAAAGACGAGGGGAACGTCGGGGCAGCTCCTTGGAGGTGGAGGACGGGGTGGCTGAACCGGCGGGACGACCAGATCGACGATGGATCCTCATCTGGTACGGTGGATGAGGGGCGTCGAGGTGTTACTGTGGACGATGTCGTCAGGGAAGAGGCTCCGACTAGGTGGCGGACGGAGGAGGGTGTGGGGCTTCATGAGTTTTGCCGGCCTCGGTGTACGAATGGGTGGGCAAATGGGATGGGAGTAGGGCAACCATGGCTTAGGGACACGCTTGTCCGAAATGTGGGGTAAGTTACGAAAGTACCCCCACTGATTTGAGGCGGTTCTTTCGGTTCAGGGGTATCACGGGCACTTCGCGTGTCGGGATTTCACAGGAGGTGGGAGTTTTCACGCGCGTTGTAATTTGGGAATAGCAAGGCGCGGGTTGAGATGGAGAGAGTTGTCGGAGCACAAAGAGACACAGATATATCTTAAATATTTCGGGCTAACAAGGCGCGGGTTGAAATTTCTGGACAAGCCTAACATGTACTGTACCAAATCAATTCGCACTACAAATGTCATTCAAAACTTTGAATTCATGTTATGTTCAGTTAAAATATTTCGCTACGTGTATAATGCATGCAACCTAGTACTCAAATGAACGTTTTAGTGCATTCCAAATGTATATACTACCGCTTCAATATGAACTAAATTTGAATTCGTTTCTCTATTTGAATAAGATCTACAATAATGATTGTTGTGAAGTCAAAGCATTTGAATTCGTTTCTCTGTTTTAGTAAGATCTACACTCGTCATTATTGTCAAGTTAAACCATCGTTTGTGTATTATCTTCACAGCACACGACATGATTAGTCTCGAGTTACATATGAACTATGTGTACTATATGAACTCGAACTCGATTATTTGAATCCACTTTATGTTGATTTCAAATCATAGTACATTTCAAGATCTAGATAGATCTTCACAAACTAAACCATGTCTCATATGTATAATGTGTTTATCACATTATGTATGGTGCCCCGCCCCCTACGCCTACAAGTATTTAGATGTGAGTTGCAAACACCACACATTACCACAAATTCAAATAAAATGTGAGAATGTTCGATATATAGTATTGTTTAGATTGTTTGATATTTAGTTGTAAGCTGCAAACGCCGCACATTATCACAAATTCAAATAAAATGTGAGATTGTTCGATGTATAGTATGGTTTAGATTGTTCGACATTTAGCTATGAGTTGCAAACGCCATGCATCATCACATTATTGTATAACATGTGCAAAACCACAACACGCGTATCACCGCTATATTCATGCATGCATATGTTTAAAACACTATGATATCCTATTCAAATATATGAATCCACTTTCATATCAAATTATGATCTTTGTTAGTCTCTTACACCCACACAATCCTCTAACCTTTGTAGCTACCACTAACTTTCTCTCGTGCATGCACACGCCCTCCTCGCCCTCCCCCTCCCTCAGCATTCTATCCATCGCGCACATTCATTTTTTTCTTTAGGTCGTTCTCCCACAGTCTCCACAACTCCTTTCCGACACACACCGACCAATAAACCTCTCCAGCGATGTCTTCCTACAACATACACACGCACCTTCAATCTCCTCCTTTATGTGTCCTTGCCTCGTGTCTCTCATACGGTCCCACACATGTGTAAACTCTCGCCCCTCTTTTCATCGGTCTCACAACCGCACACTCCTCCCCCTATCTAGCTAGTAGCTGGGCCTCTCGCACCACCTCCTAGCTCCATTCTCTCTGTCTATCCGTCTCGCCGGGCCTTATTTGCCTCTAACAAATGGACGTACACCGATCGATCTCCCGCTATACATATAGCTCGCTAGGTCCTTATAACTCGTTTTCCCCATGCGTCGATCGATCTACCTCATTAGTTATGTCTCTCCCTTCCTCCGACAAACAACAATTGATCTACCGGTCTAGTTAGGTTTGCTTACCAAACACATGGTTCCCCTTCATCATCCATGGATGTGTCCCGACAGATCTATCACGCACAGGCACACACAAAAACACATCCCCACTCTTATTGATAATATTGCAGTTCCACCATCAGTTTGTCTAGTAGGCCTCTCCCACCATCTTCGAGAAGCAACTCCATCACCCATCCAGCACTCTACTCCTCTCCCTCCCTCTCTCTCTCCTCTCTCTCTCTCTCTCTCTCCCTCTCTCTCTCTCTTTGTCCCATCCTATTTCCCGTCCTTCAGTTATGTATGGATGTCGACCGATCTCCCTCAAGACATAGCTGGGTCTCTCCTTCTCAACACATATACGAGTCGTTCTGCCTCTATAGTTAGGCATCTGCCTACCCCTCCCCCCACGCCCTCCCACACACACACACCGATACATCGAGCACTCTAGTCATGTCTCTCTGCCACACACAAACTTGACCCGTGCCCTCTGACGTTCCGGTAGCTAGGTCAGTCGCCCTATATCTTTGACTTGCACACACACACACACACACACACACACACACACACACACAATTTCGATGGCTCTCTTTATCGATCTCGCACCCACCCACTTGATCCTCGCTTCGAATCTATTGATATCTATGACCCCTCCCTCTCTTCTCGTGGATTGCCCGACCCTCTATATATGATATGGATAGGCCTCCATTTCACACACATTGCATGCAAAATTTTGTTTGAGATGTGATCGACACATATTCCCACAAATACATTCACGAAATCAACCTCCCCCCAAAACAAAAAACACTCAGGAACGCACAAGCCATTTGTCTAGGTTTGTATCTCTCACACACACCCATGTAGGTGGGGGACGTGCATGAAGAGAAGAGGTGCACGCACGGCGCACGTACTCCCGTCTCTTTCCCAACCACACCCGCGCGGGTACACGGTGGAGCTCATTTCTGTACGAAAAGGTAGCCCACGTGGTAATTTGACACGTGTACTGGTTGTCCACTAGATGGAGGGAGGATCGTCTACCACGAGTGAACAAACAAATTGCGACTTGACGTGTTATGTTAAAAAAGAGGCAAACCATGTGGGGACTACCTTAGAGGCAAGGCTCTATACACTGGATTACTTTTGATGTGTCCCGTCAACTCGCAGAACGAGGAGAAGCTTGCTTGTATTCCGTCTCCCCCGCCCACGGGCGTGGTGGCTCGTAGGATGAGGTGAAGCTTGCTTACTATGCCTTACACCCGCTCCCTCGCCCACGCGCGCGGTGGCTCACAGGACGAGGAGAAAAGTTTACTAGTACTCCCTCCGTTTACTCCTGGTCCCTACCTTAGTTAGAGAGATTATCATATTGTTTGGAATACATGTCCTTTAGTAGATTTCAATATGAACTACTAGTACATACTCCAAACACTGATGTATATAGACATATTTTAGAGTGTAGATTCACTCATTTTGCTCCGTATGTAGTCCATATTGAAACGGACGTAATAGTACGCACTCTCCCTCACCCCTCGACCCTCGCCACGTGGTGGACGTGTAGCAATTCATTTGGTCTCATATAGCCAGAACGATATATACTGCAATACCATTATTTCTCGACTTCCCGAAGAGGCGAAGAGCCAATCGCAAGGTTAATAGTTTGGAGATGCCAAGCGCAAGGTTTATAGGAGAACGAGTAGTAGGTGCCGCATCATTTATAAATAAATTTGTAGTGTGAGGTGGGCCATGTAATCACTGAGCCTGTGTGTTTTCACTGCTCTTGCACTCCTCCGCCATAAGAATGGAAAAAATTGTAATCTAGTAGTACCTCCTTTCACTGAAAGCGTGGGACATCCAACAGTCCTACCACCTCAGTAATAATGACCAATGAGCTGTCAAATCACATCGACCCAGCAGTAAGTTGGACGGACGAAGCAACCATCACTCTTGAATCCGCTTCTCCCTTCAACGCAGGCGCCAGTGAGAGGTCGCGTCCGCTCTTCCCGGGCATGAATGCGGCACCGATTCTTTGGAGCGGCTAAAATCGTACACTACACACCATCTCTCTCTAGGAGTAGGTCGATCTGTCACTCTCTCTAACACACACATGATGTTAAACACACACACACACACACACGCACACACATGTTCATAGAATAGGAAAATCGTGCGATTGCGAAGCCACAAGAAGTGAGATACAAATGGAGTACGTACAAGAAGAGAAGAGGTGACGAATATTCCATCAAACTTGGACTGAGGAGTAGTACTCCCTCCGTCTAGGTGTTAAGTCATCCTATGGAAATCAGATATTCCCAAAATGTTAAGCCGTCGTCCATTAACTTCGCATCTCAATCCCCTCCTGGCCTCGTTGCTAGCGAGCGTTGTTACTTAGGGAGCGTTTGGATACTTAGCAAGAACAGCTTATAGCATAGCCGGGCAAGGTTAGGCATTTGGAACTGTTGAAATATGTTAGCTTTTGTGGGCCAACTAGCTTGGGTGGGTTAGAAAAACCTTGCTAGCTCAGGAGAGCCAGATCAGCTCGCTCCCGACGGCGAACTTCGCGTAGTAGTAACATAGACTAGTAACATATGCATGTTGTACTAGTCCAAGTTACTCACCACTATGACCAGCCTAAGCAATGTAACCAAACGCTCCTTACACTGCCTTGTTATCTCCCCCGGAAACCCAATGCATGGAGCGCAACTACGCGTTGATCGGTCAAGAAATCAAAGTCGGCTTGCATGCGAGTTAATACATGGCCCTGCATGGTAGCTAAAAGAGCCTCTATTAGTTGTTTGGATTAATTGTTGTTTTTAGAGATAGAAATCAGGGCTTTGATTGGAGGAATGACCGGTCAAGTTTCTCCTTCTCCTCCAATCTGCTTGCACCTTGGTCCCGATGCACCTTCTAACGTGACTTATTACACCTAGATGGAGGGAGTCGTACGAGATACGGTGGCACACTGACTTAGGTCCAATACAAGTGCCCAAAATTGTGCGCATGTTATAATAAGGATTCACTTAAAATAGTATGTGAGCGAACAGAGGGATCAATTGGACAGTGTTCCCGAGCAGTAGCGAGATGTATGAGGTAAGATACACCGCTGGCGCTTTTATTTTTTCTTATTAATTTTTTTGTTTCACCCTCTGACTGGTGGGACCCAACGTACTACATGGAGAGAGGTAAGGTGACCAAGGCTGCATTATTTCTGCACCACTGTGGATAGTCTTACCACCAAAGCCACATGACACGATTATGATTTAAATCCCAATGACTCCCACACACAAAAAAACACGGCATGCTTGTCACACGAATGCATGAATGTATAAAAGGTTATTTTCCTCTCGTTGAACATAATGGGAGGGTTGCTGGTTAGCCCGTTCACTCATCAAACTTGAGGTCTCTGGTTCGATAACTACACTTGAGCATAATTCGTGCCTGGAGGATTCTTTGACTGGTCAAAATGGATGGATATGGAGCTATACGATCTCGTAGTGACCGTATAATCACCTCACCACGTATAAGCTGCAGCCTCGGCGCTTGTTTTCTAGGGTTTGCATTCTTCACACTCTCTCCAGTATATATATACACGCTGGAGCCTCAGCGCTTGTAGTTGCTCTCTTCACACTCTCTCACCCTCTCTAGATCTAAACAAGACTTCAGTGGCCTCTCTCTCCCCTCACTGCTGGTCTGCCGGTAGTTGCTCTCTTCACACCCTCTCACCCTCTCCAGATCTAAACAAGACTTCGTTGGCCTCTCTCTCTCTCCCCTCATTGCTAGTCAAAGAGCCGATAGGATCCGTCCGCCGAGAAGGGAAGGAGGCTTAACGCTGTCGCCGTCGGCGAGGGAAGGAATCCACTACCGGCGCAGCTGTTCACTTTCACCCAGCGGCAGTGCGGGAGGGCCTGCGACCCCTTCTTCTTCGCCGCGGTACATAGTGTGGGTCGAACGGCCTCCGGTCACCCACCGAACCACACCCCAAGAACCTTGAGGTATAATTTACTTATTCCACATGCATTGATCTAGCTGCATGTGGGCTTTTTCCGCTTCTGCACTCGAATCTAGGTGTTGGATCAAACAGGAAAGTAGTGGGGAAAGTTTTATACCATGAATCTAGGACGTGGTTCAAAGAGGAAAGGAATGGTGGAGAGTAGTGGGAAAAGTTGTATAGCATGAATCTAGGACGTGGTTCAAAAAGGAAAGGAAGGGGGAAAGTTGTATCGCATGGATCTAAGACGTGGTTCAAAGAGGACAGGAATGGGGGAAAGTAGTGGGGAAAGTTGTATAGCATAAATCCAGGACATGGTTCACAGAGGAAAGGAAGTGGGGAAAGTACTAGTACAGACTGGCTATCCAGCACCTACGTTGGTCGAAAAGGGAAAACAATGACAAATGCAGTATGCACATCTATAACGAACTGATCTTTTGTTTTGGGGGACAAGGCTATAGAGTTCGAGCAGGACTAGATTTGTTGCGCTCACATAGGGAAAGGTGTCTAAAGATAACAAAACTGGGACCAACACAAATATGCTCCTTGGTTGTTTGTTCTTTGTTGCAATAGATTGTGCATCACCCCAGTACATCGGTAGATGCACATGGTGCTGGTGCGTCCACTGTCCCGTGCAACTCTTTAGCTGTTGTTAATCTAAGGCCCTGTTTGGTTAAAAACTCCATAGTCCCTACCTGCTTGGTTCTAGGGACTAAACATGGACTAGAGGTTATTAAATGACATGCTAAAAGACCATGTTACCCCTAGTAATGAACTAATAGAGACAAGGTGCGATGCGTGGCAGGGGCAACTATTGGAAAAAGTCCCAAAAAGACTCTCCCTCCGGGTCTTCTTTCTTTAGTCCCAAATGCCCACTTTTAGTCCCTAAAAGTCCCTCCTGCTTGGTTTAGATGGGACTGACACAAAGTTTTTTTAGTCCCTCCACCAAAATGTCCCTGTAAACAAGCACCCTCTAATAATGCCGCTGGAAAATTGATGCAATGCCACAGTTAAAAGCAAATTACATGTTTAACGAATTTTATTGTTAATATAATCTCTCTGTCAATATTAATCAATGCCACCGTTTGACAAATGCTACTGTCTTGCTTTCTTTACCATTTAGATAAGGTAGATGCTTCTTTTTGTTGGCTTCTGTGTCATCCACCGTTATTGACCACTAGTTGTTTCCTTTGCACCTCAGTGTAAACAGGGTTATCTACTTCACCTCATTGCCAATGTGACCTTTTGTTGCACTTCACAAAACACTTTTGTTTTAAGAGTGTTTTGTGCAATTCAACCAAAGTATCACACCGACAACGTTGCTTGATTGCTTGATCTTAGTGGAACTGCACAAGAGGAGATCTTACTTCCTATCCATGTTGGCAAATTTGGTTCAGATTTTCTTCTTGTGAGTTGTTTGAATTCTGCGTCATGAGAGGTTAGTACTAGCCTTCTTTCACATGATTCTGCAGTGTGCTTTCATATGTTGTGCTACTTGTACGGTAAGGTTGCTTGATTTTAGTGAACTGCACAAATGGAGACAAGACTTCCAATCTGTATGTGCACCGCAATATCCCATTGAGGTAAGATAAGGATATTTCACAACTGTTGGCCTGTATTTTGCCACTTTCATCAGAAAATTAATGTCATTGTTTAGTGCTATACTTGTGCAACCTAATTGACATGCCAAATCTTACATTGAAGGCGAAGCTTGTCTGTTATTGAACCAAGTGATGAAGGGGAAGAACAAGCGGATGAAAAACAAAAATCAGCTCCTGGTGCTGTAATGAAGCACTGGAACTGTGATGACAGAAGTAATGATATAGTTTTGCATCTTAATTTATTGCTATGGCTGGAACGAGCAATTGTTTTGTCACTGATTTGATGCCACTCTTAATGTAATACGTAATTATCTCTACTTGTGCAAACAGGGATCTTCTTTGAAGATACCATATATTTTAGTGGAACTGCACAAGAATATGTTGGAAACATTAATCTAATTGAGGAGTATATAGTAAGCATGGCCAGCACAGTAGATAGCAACAAATGGTTCCGGAGAAGTGCTTCATCTGTATGCTCTACACAATAAGCCTCCTGACAAAGGTTGGTACTCCCCACTGATTTCATCCATATGATTGAGCTTTGTCATCTCTATTGGTGTTGTGCTACTGTTTAGATACTGTCATCAAAAAGTGGTATTTTCCTTGAGAAGTGCTTCATCTGTGCTGTTTTAAATATTTCCTTTCCTTTTTTCGAGCAACCAAGGATGCTAGCATTTAGTTATCCTCTTGTGTTTGCACAACATGATCATCCTCCTCTGAAGAAGAATATGGAGTACGTGAAGTGACTAGTTTCGATTATGCCAGGATGAAGAAGCCCTGTCTCTCTTCTCATCAGAAGGAGCAGTTGAAGGATGGTTACATTACCCCCCACAAGACCAAACTAACTTCAGCTCAGAAGGACTGACAAATCTCCATTTTCTTGCTGTGATGCGCGAGTACAATGTTGTTCTAGGATTCTTTCCGGTGAGTTCCATTTTTCTAAAAGTGTGCTCTACATGGACCATGTAGGTGCCTGTTTAAACTGTCAATTCATAGTACAATTTTCTTTATACTAATCACTTTTTTGTATTTGTGCAAACAGGGGTGCTCAGCTTGATTTCAATGGGAACTGCACAAAATGTTCATGAATACATCGAATCATTCATTTCCACCACAAGAAAGGAGGTGCCGATAAGTTCAAGGCGTTGCAACATATAAGGGCAAAATCATACAAGCTACATGCGAATTTGGTTGATTTTGGTGGAACTGCACAAAAAGAACAGCTGGTTTATTTAGCACGAGGTGCCATGTCAATGTCCAAACTGATGGCAAACCCTGCCCATTCCACAATCGTAGGCATTTGATATTTTTGAATGGGAAAACCTTCTCAAATTGTGCTCATTGATTTTAACAAGAAGACATGTGTTTGATATTTTCGAATGGGACGCCCTTTGCTGTCAGCAGCGTCGATCCATTTTTTCTTTATTCTTGAGTTGTGAAGTAAATATTGGCTCTGGCATGTGAATCGCTGAGATGCATAATCATTGATTGTTTTGAATGTTCTCTATGAATTGCCAGGCATGTGTGTTTGATTGCAATGTACAGGAATGCTAAAAAGCCGCTCAAACTCTTTGTACTCCTTCTGTTCCTTTTTACTTCGCACATTGTGAAAGTGCATACTTTTTTCTATAAGATTGGTCAAAGTATAGATACTTTGATTGTAGACAAAACTTGTATGCAGACTAGAAAGGACCGGAGGGAGTACATGTGAAACTGCTGCAAACGAGGTGATCACCCTGGGAATAATGCTAGTACGTATTGTTTTGCATGTTCATCCAATGAAAGTGATACAAGAATTCGAACTAACCGAAATAAATTCATTCATACATGGTCCGATTTCATATAAATATGTCGGATTTCATTACATTTCAGACATTCTTCAACTAAAAAGGGGTGTGCTAGAGGTATAATTAATTAACCGAAGCTACCCACCTATGTCCAGCTGAGCTGAATAGAAGCTTCAGTGACTTAACTGCAGGTGCAGTCGCGTAACTTACATGTGGCCCAGATGCCTGTTGGGCCCACGTGTCAGTCAGCCAACTGCACCAGCAGTTAAGTAGAAGCAGCGTCCTTCTCCAACATAGCTCTCCAACTCCACATCGCCGCCAAGAAGCTAACCGGCCGTCAGTGGTCAACCCGCCTAGCTTGTCATAGCGATTAGGGCAACTAGCAGACCAATGATCAGGATCCCCACATGACAAACACCTTTCTTCTTCCCATCAAACTTTGCTTTACCATCAAACTTGCCCTTGTTCTTGAACTTGTGGGGCTGGAAGTTCTTCTTCTGTACCAGATTGGCACTAGATCCTCCCTCAATTCCTTGAGCACATGTATCCTTTGCTCTCGCCTTTTCTTCCACATCAAGAGTGCCAATGAGATCCATGAAGGAGGAAGCTTAGTGATGATACCTCTGGCAAAAATCTTGTCCGGTAGCATACAACTGAAGTGCTCAAGTTCTCTAGCAAATGACTGTATCTCATGAGCTTGCTGAACCATGGACCGCTCTTCAATCATCTTGTATTCATAGAATTGCTCCATGATGTACAGCTCAGTGCCAGCAACCGGAGGGTAGTAGCGGTGGCCTTACTTGGACCCGAGCGGCGGCGACCTACCGTGTTCTACTCTTCCTCATTTTCTGTGTGGCGCGACCTCGTTGGAAGCAGGGCGGGGCCTCGGCGGAGCCGGCGATGTCCTCCGTCTCGTTGCCGGCGGGCGGTGCCTCGGCGGAGCGGGGGAAATCCTCCCCCTCATTGCCAGCAGGGTGGGGCCTCGGCGGAGCCGACGGTGTCTCCTTCTCGTTGTTGGCGCCGCGGGGCCTCGGCGGAGCAGGGCCTCGTCGACGCCAGCGGAGCGGGGACTCATCGGCGCCGACATTGTCCTCTGCCTCGTCCTCGGTCTCGCGAAAAAGCGCCTCGCCCGCTTCATCGCCCTCTTTGTAGGCGGTCGTAGCCTCCGCCACCCGCATGTGGTACCACCAGCGCTTGAGGCGGCCCTCACGGGCGGAGCGGCACGAGTCGAGTAGCGCCTCCTGCTCTGCCCGCTCCGCAGCGATCTGCTCCTCCGCCTGCAGGTGCTCCTGGAGGAGATGGTGGTTGTAGGCAGCGTCGGCTTGCGCCTCCCGGAACTGCTCCTCACGCTTCTGCCTCACCGTGCCCATATATTGGGCAAGGGCCTCGCCGATGGTCATGGTGCAATGCACCGGCGAGGATGGCGCAAAGGAGGGGGTTGGCGCCGGATCGTCGACTACCATGTTCTCCATTGGGACGTAGTCGTCCTCTGGCTGCCTGCCGGCCAGCCAGTCGGCAACAATGGCTGCCATCTCCTTGTGGTCCATCGTCCACCCGTCCCGAAGAGCGCTGGAGCGTGAGGAAGCCATGGTGGGCAGTAGTGGTGTGGACATGAGAATAGGAACGGATGCGGATGACTGCGGCTATGGCTGGCACAACAGTTTATATAACAATGGTGGGCGGCGGAGGGATGGACATGTGGCACCGGAGTAGCCACCTCGGCAACCGCGTATCGTTAATGTGGGCGGCCGAAGGACGGACGGACGACACTTGTGTCGTTTGAAGGTGGAGCAATCACATGAACCGGGAAGCGGGGCGGGCGGCGCTGACCGTTTTGGGTCGAAAGCGCGCGCGAGCGAGCGAGGCGGTCTGGGTGAGCCAGGGCAGTCAGACTCGTGCTTGGCAGCGAATCGGTCCAGCAGCCGAACATGCTGGCTGTAACATCCCAAAATTCTAAATTCTGGAATGTTATAATAAATAAATAGTTTTGATTGTTCGTTTGATTGTTGTGTGATTTATTAAGTGAAAGTGAGTGAATTCAAATTTTTTTGAAAGTTAAATGAGAGGGAATAAAATGACTTTCCCAAAATTTCATTTTGCATTTATGATCTCCGTGAATTCAAATTATCTTCAAATACAAAACTCTAGAGAGAAGATGACATGACTTCTTCCATTTAAATATGGAAAGGGTTTTTGAAAATATTTGAATTTCATTGGGAAATGTTTTAAATTCAAAAACTTCAAGCAACTCAATTATTTTCATGAGATAAGATAAAATGAATTCTTCAAAACATATGAAATATGAGTTGGAAGCTTAAAAGGATCTAATTTAAAGTCCTTTTGGAAATTATTTTGAATTTGGAGTATTTGGGTTTTATTCAAATTAATTTCCTCCAAAAATAAAATATATGGAAAATAGGGTAACATGATTCCCTACAGTAGAAAATTGGAGAGAAATAAATTTTAAATCATTTTGGTATTTCTAAAATGAATTTTTATGAGGTTTTATTGCAACAGTAGCACTCTTTGCTTTATTTGACTTTTCGCGGATTTTATTTGATGCTACAAAAATGTTCACGTTGTAGAAAATCTTTTTCTAAAAACTTTCATATATAATATGCCTATACAAAATTTTATTTTATTTTTGTTATTCGGTTTTCCTTCTGTTCTATTTTAAAAAACTATATGTGCAGCCCATAATTATTTATCGCCCACACGCGTAGCATAGTGGCAGCGGGCGCCTCATATTTTTTTCTCCTAAAATGGGCCAGGCCCAGCCAGCCTTTTCATTACTTTTTACTTAGGCCGAATTTTGTTAAAAAAAGAACTACGGCGCACAGCCGGCCGAGGTCTTTAGGCCCGTGCGAGGCGTTTACCCTTTTTCTTCTCTATTTCGTTTATTTTCATCTACGTTTAGTCCCACATTGCTTAGCCTTTGACCCCTAAACCTCTTTTCCACCTATAAATATAGACCCATAGAGCCTCCAAAAATCATCCAATTCGGGTTAAATCAATATTTTGGTTTCACTAGATAGATTCATTAAAGAAGAATATTTTTCTCCTCTCCGCCGGGACTTCTAGAATTTTTCTCCTTTCTTTGAAGTCGTTTTCTCTCTACCTTATAAAGGTATCTTTCTTCATATATTTTTTATACTCCCGTAGCTTATTACTTCTAGACTAGTACGGTAGAATAATTAGATTACCAATTAGTCTCTGTATTTATACATTAAACCTAAAATTCTTGTAGCCGTAGCTATTTTTCTTCCATAAAACAACTTGGCCCTGATTTTTCAAATAGTCATAACTTTTTACTCGTTCATCCAAATTAGATGAAACCAGTGCATATAGTTTTCTCTTGTTTTCACCTATTCAGTGAACCGGTCACATCAACTTTTTGAAATTTTCAAATTTCAAAACTTGTTCAGATTCATATTCAAACTTCTTTTGATCATAACTTGAGTTTCGTAACTCTGATTGAGTTGATTCTTTTTGCAAATCGAAGCTCTTGACCTAAACTTTCTGATAAGGCCAAACGCACCCAATTTTAGTACTCTTAGAAATTGTTTTCTGTTGCAAGAGTTATTTGTCTGTTTTTGAAGTTTTCCGAGATATTTTCTTTGATTCTTTTGCATGAGTGCTTATGTATGAAATTGCTTGCTTACGATAGATTAACCGGAGTGTGACGAGTAGAACTATCAGGAGTTATGAGTGTGAATCATCTTCATCAACAGTACGAGGCAAGTTCACACTTTGATCATATCCCTTTCATACCCGGTTTTTATGCATTAGTTTCACCCTCAAACATTGCATGGTTAGGATTTGATAACATGTGGGTATTGGGAAGTAGTTGATGACGTAGAACCTATACAAACCCTGGGAGTTACTGCTATGCTATGCTCGTAGACGTGGATTTGGTTGAGTCTATTCATGACATATGTGAGAGTTGATAATTAATGGTTAACTTAAGGTGGCTACTTTAATACACATATGGGTGGATTGGTAGGGGCACCGTGGGGATATACTAGTGGACTTGCTCGGACACCTAGGGATATACCAGTGTTGTCCTAGGAGATACCGAGGATATACCGTGTGATCATCCTATGGAATGCCACCCAGGCTCAAAGGGATCATAGGATTATTCATGCTAGAAACTTCCGTGTGCAGCCACAGGCCATTACGGGCTCTGCCATAGTTGAGTATGTTGTGTGACCTCTTTCAGTGGTGGGCTAGCATATGTAGAGGGAAAGTAGGTGTAACTGTCCACCCGGAGTAAAGAGTTAATGCTTCTGAAAGACTGTGTCTCGGTCATCCGTTTCTCAAACACCATGTAGTGCGAGAAATCCAACGGAGGAGATCGAGTCTTGTGGGGGAAAAGTGCGCAAACCTCTCTAGAGTGTACAAACTAATCATGGTTAGTCGTGTCCCCGGTTATGGACATCTTGAGTATCTGGTTCTTGGATTATCATGTTGATCTCATCACTCTAAATTAATTTGTTGGGTTGATAAATTACTTTTAATTGGGATTGAGATGGGGGTACCATTCTCAATGTTTTTCAAACAAACTTTGTAGTTAAATGAAATATATTCCTTGGTAGTAGGGAAAAATTGGCTTTTCACAAAAACTTTATAACAATAGAGCCTCCACCAGCCAAATATGCATGTAGTGATAGTTACTATTCATCATTATCCTATGGTGTGAATTTGCCAGTACATTCAATGTACTAACCCTTTGTGGCTGCAACGTCTCATGTTGCAGGAAATCTTACGACGAGTAAGTGATACATTATGGTTACGATTTCTACACTCAACTTTGCCGTTGGTGTTGATAGGAATCCACATCTTTGTTGTTACTTCCGCTATATTGATTGAGGTAATAGTATTTACGTTTCTTTATACATGTGATTTACCTATGTTATAAATCCTCGAGTACTGTGTGTGTCAGCATACCGATCCAAGGATGACACTTAAGCACGGAGACTTGATCCATTCGGGTCAGGCCGCTACAAGATGGTATTAGAGCACATGTTGACTGTAGGACGTGACCCCTAGAAACTGGCAAGCCCATAGGAAAGATTTTTCTCTCAAACCTTATTTTCAAAAGGATCTTTTACCTCTCTTCTTTTCTGAGTTTTATCAAATATTCCTTTTAGTTAGACTATACCCCCTTTCCCCTTTTGACCACGCGAAGATTCGACTGATGAGACCACTCCGAGAATGACAAGATATCGGATAACTAAGACCATTTCGGAATGAAGAGGATTTTACTGAGCATTATAATAATGAAACTACGACTGTTGAAGACTTCAAAGACTAGGAAAATTTGAAGGCTCTAAAGAATTTCCAGATTGGTATGACCTAGGAAGGCTACCCCTATGGAACTTATCAGACTATTGAAGTTGTCAATACTCGAGATCAAGGTGTGTCAGAGAAAGACCGGAACATGGAGCGTTAAAAGTCAAAGTTTTGTCAAGAAAACACTAAGGCAGGAGATATCAACTATGGACTGATAGCTCATGGCAAAGAAATGGGCATAAACACGGCTATCCATGAGGTTATCGCCCGCTTATGGTATTGTCACCGTGTTGAGTTAAGCATGCATTTCGTCAGAAGGATTGGATGACAAAAGGGATAATGGAGCATCTATCAGCAAAAGATGAAGTTTTAAACTTAGCTGGAGTATCACCAGGATCTGGAGTATTACATCAAGAAGTTTTGGATGGACCCGAGAATTTCGTGAAGAACTTCAGACCCTAAAGCTGAAAGTAGCCAAGCTGGAGGAGCAAAACCTTGAGATACCGGAGATTCGATATGAACTAAAGGGCAGTAGGACTGTGGTTCATACCAAGGATGTTGAAACCCAGAAGTTTGGAACGCAACTCCAGAAATATTAAAGGACGCCACGAGAGACTTCGCGTTAACAGAGATGTTCTGGCAAAAGAAATTGAAGAGGACAAGCATGATCAGAAGTAACCATCGGAGACATGAACAAGACTTGAAAAGTTTGGCGACATTGAAGATTTATTGACCTTTAGAAGTCCAAACCCCTGTTACAGACCTGCGTTAGATGCGACGTTTGTGAGCTGTCATTTGTTTGATGTTTTCCCGACAGACACAAATAAAATCTGTCTTTTCAAAACTATTGTTTGCATTGTGTGTATCCCTCTCTATCTCTCTTATCTTACCCCAAAACCCATGGACCCAACAGAGGATGAATGGAGATGAGCTTGTATTTTCTGGACCTATGAGTCAATTGCAGACAGACCAATGGATTCAGAACAGGGAAGATCACATGAAGAATGACCCTATAGCCGGAAGGATATGACCCAGCATGCTCTTCAGTGCTTTGAAAGAGGTGCTGCTACTTGGTGGAGGATGTACCAAACCATCAATGGATGGCAAGGAGTAACCACTTGGAAAGAACTTAAGTTGACTCTGCTAAAGTCTCATCTTGTGTCCCAGGAATTGAAGCCTTATGGATATGATATGAGGAAACCTTGTGCATGCAAGATCTGTGGAGAAATAGGACACAACCATAAGGAACACAAGGTTGAATGCCCTAATTGTGAAGGAAGTCACCCAGCTGAAGAATGCCCAACTAGGCAGATTACTTGTTTCTTGTGTGAAGGAACTACCCACTACCCTGCTCAGTGTCACCTTTACCCCATGGTACAAAGAACTATCCAACAAAAGAAAGAAGTAATGAAAGGATCCCTCATGGAAATTTTAGAAGAACCAGTGATGAAGGAAGAGGTGGAGGACACACCCGAAGAAGATCAAATTCAATCTTGCACCAAGTCATGCTATCCATGTGGAGAAGGAGGACACATCTCCCAGAATTGTATGAATGTGGATCTAGTAGAATTCCCGAGAGAGGAAGTAGAGTATGACCCATTGGAAATAGAAGCCCTGATTGGAACGAGAAAATCAAGGAAGAGAAATAGATTGGATTCCAGGAAGGACCTGAGCCATATCACCTGCTTCAGGTGCAAGGAGTCAGGGCACTACTTCAGCGGTTGCCCAAAAAGGAAGCCGAGGACCCAAGGAGGCTTTGAAATCATAAGGAAACCTCGAGACTTGTCAGAAGTAATATGTTTCAGTTGTAATGAAGTAGGGAACTTTGCCAGAGATTGTCCAAATGAGAAGGAGGCTTGTGCTAAATAGTTGAGTTTGCAACAAAAGAAATATAGTAGTACTAGTGGCGGGAACAATTCTTTTGAGGTGTTGAGTTGAGGCATGTAATGGATGTGCAGGAGATTGTAATAATTTGAGAATCAATAAAGTTAGCAATGTTGGTACTGATTTGGATTTTATGAATAGTTACTCTATGAAGAAAGATTTTGACCATTTTCGAGGATATGAGAAATATGGTCTATGGAAGATTTGTGCATTTTAAGGGTGGTAGTACCCTGTGAGGAAACTTGACCCCTGGAAAAGATAATGATATTCCACGGAGTGGACCTTGGACAAAATAAGTACGAGTTTTATCTCGATATGTTGGATACCCCAAGAAGTATGAAGGGATGAAGTACTATTGGATATAAAGGAGGTATAATGTTGGTATTATGGAGCAAGTGTAACCCCAGGATGAGTCTGAGTAATCACGTCTTAATTTGGTACAAATAGAGGGAAGGGAGATAGTACAATTGGATGGATTTAAGAATGCTAGGAAGCTGGATGTTGGAATAATGATCAATTGCCCCCGATGATGATTTCAAGGTTTGCAAGTGATGAGATGAGCCATAACCCATAGGCCCCAGGACCTACCAAGAAGCAAGCACACTCTTGCTGAAGGAAAAACCCTGGAAGAAGTTACGATTTCATCGACAGCCGATCTTATAGGAGCTTACGCAAAACCTGAGAGTTGTGAAGGAATGATAGATGTTTGTTTGGCTTGTAGAATCCATGGATTTATCTGAACTTAGTTCATCGACAAGAGAAATTCTGCAATGCTTGTGAGGATGACCGAGTGTTAGAATGCGAGATTCGCTAAACCATGTACAAGGTAATGATTTGGGTGCGGGATGGATTGATCACCATACCGACTTACTCTTATTATTCGCCTTGCTATATGGGATGGTAAATCTGAGTGACTTACCTATTGTAGAGTGATGATGATCAAAACCTTGTTTGTACCTTAGAATGGTCTAAGTATTTTTCCCTTGTACAAGACAGCTGTTGCCAATCGTAGGATATACTGTGAGGTTGAACCTAGACTCATTTCCTACAGGAGAAACCATAAATTGTTGACCGCCATGAGATATCGATAGTTGTTTAGTATTGCCGCCAGACCCGTCAGCTAAGAAGACCTAGTCTTGGAATAACCTTACCAAAATGAAAGGACAGAAGAATTGAGGAAACATGTTATGCCACTATCGGAAGAGCCCAGAGAAGGAATTTTCCTGAAAATCTGAGAAGACCGACACTATCAAGAATAAGGATGGAGTATATGAGTATTGATGGGACTGTAACAAAGCTTCTAAGGGTGGTAGCACCCCAGACCCCGGAGATGATCAATGGATTTTGAGAAGACCCACAAACCCAACCTATTTCTTGCTAGCCTCTCCGAATCTCGAGGACGAGATTCATTTTAAGGGTGGTAGTTTGTAACATCCCAAAATTCTAAATTTTGGAATGTTATAATAAATAAATAGTTTTGATTGTTTGTTTGATTGTTGTGTGATTTATTGACTGAAAGTGAGTGAATTCAATTTTTTTTGAAAGTTAAATGAGAGGGAATAAAATGACTTTCCCAAACTTTCATTTTGCATTTGTGATCTCCGTGAATTCAAATTCTCTTCAAATACAAAACTCTAGAGAGAAGACGACATGACTTCTTCCATTTAAATATGGAAAGGGTTTTTGAAAATATTTGAATTTCATTGGGAAATGTTTTAAATTCAAAAACTTCAAGAAACTCAATTATATTCATGAGATAAGATAAAATTAATTCTTCAAAACATATGAAATATGAGTTGGAAGTTTAAAAGGATCTAATTTAAAGTCCTTTTCGAAATTATTTTCAATTTGGAGTATTTGGGTTTTATTCAAATTTATTTTCTCCAAAAATAAAATATATGGAAAATAGGGTAACATGATTCCCTACAGTATAAAATTGGAGAGAAATAAGTTTTAAATTATTTTGGTATTTTTAAAATGAATTTTTATGAGGTTTTATTGCAACAATAGCACTCTTTGCTTTATCTGAATTTTTGTGGATTTTATTTGACGCTAGAAAAATGTTCATGTTGTAGAAATCTTTTTCTAAATTTTTTGATATATAATATGCCTATATAAAATTTTATTTTATTTTTGTTATTTGATTTTCCTTCTGTTCTATTAAAAAAAATTGTACATGCAACCCATAATTATTTATCGCCCACAAGCGTAGCATAGTGGCAGCGGGCAGCTCATCTTTTTTCTCCTAAAATGGGCCAGGCCCAGCCAGCCTTTTCATTATTTTTACTTAGGCCAAATTTTGTTAAGAAAAAACTACGATGCGTGGCCGGCCGAGGCCTTTAGGCCTGTGCGAGGCGTTTAACCTTTTTCTTCTCTGTTTCGTTTATTTTCATCTGCGTTTAGTCCCACATTGCCTAGCCTTTAACCTCTAAACCTCTTTTCCACCTATAAATATAGATCCATAGAGCCTCCAAAAGTCATCCGATTCGGGTTAAATCAATATTTTGGTTTGACTAGATAGATTCATTAAAGAAAAATATTTTTCTCCTCTCCGTTGGGACTTTTGGAAATTGTCTTCTTTCTTTGAAGTCGTTTTTCTCTCTCTGCCTTATAAAGGTATCTTTCTTCATATATTTTTTATACTCCCGTAGCTTATTACTTCTAGACTAGTACGGTAAAATAATTAGATTATCAATTAGTCTCTGTATTTATACATTAGACCTAAAATTCTTTTAGCCGTATCTATTTTTCTTCCGTAAAACAGCTTGACCCTGATTTTTCAAATAGGCATAACTTTTTACTCGTTCATCCAAATTAGATGAAAGCAGTGCCTATAGTTTTGTCTTGTTTTCACCTATTTAGTGAACCTGTCACATCAACTTTTTGAAATTTTTAAATTTTTAAATTTGTTTAGATTCATATTCAAACTTCTTTTGATCATAACTTGAGTTTCGTAACTCCGATTGAGTTGATTCTTTTCGCAAATCGAAGCTCTTGACCTAAACTTTCTGATAAGGCCAAATTCACCCAATTTTGGTACTGTTAGAAATTGTTTTCTGTTGTAAGAGTTATTTGTCTGTTTTCGAAGTTTTCCGAGATCTTTTCTTTGATTCTTTTGCATGAGTGCTTATGTATGCAATTGCTTGCTTATGATAGATTAACCGGAGTGTGACGAGTAGAACTATCAGGAGTTATGAGTGTGGATCATCTTCATCAACAGTACAAGGCAAGTTCACACTTTGATCATATCCCTTTCATACCCAGTTTTTATGCATTAGTTTCACCCTCAAACATGGCATGGTTACGATTTGATAACATGTGGGTATTGGGAAGTAGTTGATGAGGTAGAACCTATTGTCCTATATCAAACCCTGGGAGTTACATATACGTTATGCCTATAGTGCTATGATATGCTCGTAGACGTGGATTTGGTTGAGTGTATTCATGACATATGTGAGAGTTGATAATTAATGGTTAACTTAAGGTGGCTACTTTAATACACATCTGGGTGGATTGGTAGGGGCACCCTGGGGATATACTAGTGGACTTGCCCGGACACCTAGGGATATACCAGTGTTGTCCTAGGAGATACCGAGGATATACCATGTGATCATCCTATGGAATGCCACCCAGGCTCAAAGGGATCATAGGAATATTCATGCTAGAAACTTCCGTGTGCAACCACAAGCCATTATGGGCTCTGCCATAGTTGAGTATGTTGTGTGACCTCTTTCAGTGGTGGGCTAGCATATGTAGAGGGAAAGTAGGTGTAACTGTCCACCCGGAGTAAAGAGTTAATGCTTCTGAAAGACTATGTCTCGGTCATCCGTTTCTCAAACACCATGTAGTGCGAGAAATCCAGCGGAGGAGATCGAGTCTTGTGGGGGAAATGTGCGCAAACCTCTCCAGAGTGTATAAACTAATCATGGTTAGTCGTGTCCCTGGTTATGGACATCTTGAGTATCTGGTTCTTGGATTATCATGTTGATCTCATCACTCTAAATTAATTTGTTGGGTTGATAAATTACTTTTAATTCGGATTGAGATGGGGGTACCATTCTCAATGTTTTTCAAACAAACTTTGTAGTTAAATAAAATATATTCCTTTGTAGTAGGGTAAAATTGGCTTTTCGCAAAAACTTTATAACCATAGAGCCTCCACCAGCCAAATATGCATGTAGTGATAGTTACTATTCATCATTATCCTGTGGTGTGAATGTGCCAGTGCATTCAATGTACTGACGCTTTGTAGCTGCAACGTCTCATGTTGCAGGAAATCTTACGACAAGTAAGTGATACGTTAGGGTTACGATTTCTACACTCAACTTTGCCATTGGTGTTGTTCGGAATCCACAGCTTTGTTATTACTTCAGCTATATGGATTGAGGTAATAGTATTTACGTTACTTTATACATGTGATTTACCTCTGTTTTAAATCCTTGAGTATTGTGTGTGTCAGCATACCGATCCAGGGATGACACTTAAGCACATATACTTTATCCATTCGGGTCAGGTTGCTACACTGGCTCGCCAGCTACCTCCCCGAGTTGAGCGACGACAATCAGACGATGGACGTAGCTTCCGACCAAGAGTCGGCGCCACTGTCCAAGCCGGTTCATGCCGTGTTCACCATAGAGCAGGTGCGGCCGCACTTCGACGCCCTAATGGCGGAAGAGCTACCACCGTAGGAGGACCTGTGCTGCAACCTCCGTCTCCTCAACGAGCACCGGTGAACAAGCGAACGACAATGTCGTCGCGGACATGTGGCCCTATGATCCTGGTTTCCTGAATGAGCAGCGGGCGCTATATCAGACCATCCGTTGTGCCTGCGAGGACCTCTCCGTCGCCCTTCGAGTTGTTGCGCTCGCTGTGGCGCCGCCGTCTCGCGTTGTCAACATGGTCAATGAACATGAGGATGAGGAGATGGCTTTACTTGGAGAGGATGACAGTGGGGACCCACCAGGGTCATAGCCGCACGTACGCAAGTGCCTCCTTATTAGTATATAAAACTATAATTTTTTTGCTTCCTCCTGGTTTCTAGCCATTGCTACCTCTTGAGCACCGCATTGGTTTTCCCTTGAAGAGGAAAGGGTGATGCAGCAAAGTAGCGTAAGTATTTCCCTCAGTTTTTGAGAACCAAGGTATCAATCCAGTAGGAGGCCACACATGAGTCCCTCGCACCTACACAAACAAATAAAATCCTCGCAACCAACGCAATAAAGGTGTTGTCAATCCCTTCATGGACACTTACGAAAGTGAGATCTGATAGATATGATAAGATAATATTTTTGGTATTTTTGTGATAAAGATGCAAAGTAAATAAAGCAAAATAAATACGGAAAAGGAAATAGCTTGTTGACAGAAGATTGATATGATGGAAAATAGACCCGGGGGCCATAGGTTTCACTAGTGGCTTCTCTCGAGAGCTTAAGTATTATGGTGGGTAAACAAATTACTGTTGAGCAATTGACAGAATTGAGCATAGTTACGAGAGTATCTAGGTATGATCATGTATATAGGCATCACGTCCGAGACAAGTAGACCGACTCCTGCCTGCATCTACTACTATTACTCCACATATCAACCGCTTTCCAGCATTCATCTAGAGTATTAAGTTCAAAAGAACATAGTAACGCTTTAAGCAAGATGACATGATGTATAGGGATAAACTCATGCAATATGATATAAACCCCATCTTGTTATCCTCAATGGCAACAATACAATACGTGCCTTGCTGCCCCTACTGTCACTGGGAAAGGACACCACAAGATTGAACCCAAAGCTAAGCACTTCTCCCATTGCAAGAAAGATCAATCTAGTAGGCCAAAGCAAACTGATAATTCGAAGAGACTTGCAAACATAACCAATCACACATAAAAGAATTCATAGAAGATTCAAATATTGTTCACAGGTAAACTTGATCATAAACCCACAATTCATCGGTCTCAACAAACACACCGCAAAAGAAGATTACATCGAATAGATCTCCACAAGAGAGGGGGAGAACTTTGTATTGAGATCCAAAAAGAGAGAAGAAGCCATCTAGCTATCAACTATGGACCCGAAGGTCTGAGGTAAACTACTCACACTTCATCGGAGAGGCTATGGTGTTGATGTAGAAGCCCTCCGTGATCGATGCCCCCTCCGGCGGAGCTCCGGAAAAGGCCCCAAGATGAGATCTCATGGGTACAGAAAGTTACGGCGGTGGAATTAGGGTTTTGGCTCCGTATCTGGTAGTTTGGGGGTACATAGGTATATATAGGAGGAAGAAGTACGTCGGTGGAGCAAGGTGGACCCCACGAGGGTGGAGGACGTGCCTGGGGGGTAGGCGTGCCCCCTACCTCGTGCCTTCCTGGTTTCTTTCTTGACGTAGGGTCCAAGTCCTCTTGATCATGTTCATTTCGAAAATCACGTTTCCGAAGGTTTCATTCCGTTTGGACTCCATTTGATATTCTTTTTCTGTGAAACTCTGAAATAGGCAAAAAACAGCAATTCTGGGCTAGGCCTCCGGTTAATAGGTTAGTCCCAAAAATAATATAAAAGTGTATAATAAAGCCCTATAATGTCCAAAATAGGATATAATATAGCATGGAACAATCAAAAATTATAGATACGTTGGAGACGTATCAAGCATCCCCAAGCTTAATTCCTGCTCGTCGTCGAGTAGGTAAATGATAAAAACAGAATTTTTGATGTGGAATGCTACTTGGCATAATTTCAATGTAATTCTCTTAATTGTGGTATGAATATTCAGATCCGAAAGATTCAAGACAAAAGTTCAATATTGATATAGAAATAATAATACTTCAAGCATACCAACTATGCAATTATGTCTCTTCAATGTAACATGGCCAAAGAAAGTTATCCCTACAAAATCATATAGTCTGGCTATGCTCCATCTTCACCACACAAAGTATTTAAATCATGCACAACCCCGATGACAAGCCAATCAATTGTTTCATACTTTTGGTGTTCTCAAACTTTTTCAATCTTCACGCAATACATGAGCGTGAGCCATGGACATAGCACTATATGTGGAATAGAATGGTGGTTGTGGAGAAGACAAAAAGGGAGAAGATAGTCTCACATCAACTAGGCGTATCAACTGGCTATGGAGATGCCCATTAAAAGATATCAATGTGAGTGAGTAGGGATTGCCATGCAACGGATGCACTAGAGCTATAAGTATATGAAAGCTCAACAAAAAGAACTAAGTGTGTGTGCATCCAACTCGCTTGCTCACGAAGACCTAGGGCATTTTGAGGAAGCCCATTATTGGAATATACAAGCCAAGTTCTATAATGAAAAATTCCCACTAGTATATGAAAGTGATAACATAGGAGACTCTCTATCATGAAGATCATGGTGCTACTTTGAAGCACAAGTGTGTAAAAAGGATAGTAGTATTGTCCCTTTTTTAAAATATTTTTTTGGGCCTTCCTTTTTTTATTTGTCCTTTCTCTTTTTTTGGGACAATACTCTATGAATGATGATCATCACACTTCTATCTATTTACAACTCAATGATTACAACTCGATACTAGAACAAAGTATGACTCTATATGAATGCCTCTGGCGGTATATCGGGATAGCAATGATGCATGAGTGACTTGTACGAAAGAATTATGAACGGTGGCTTTGCCACAGCTAAAATGTCAACTACATGATCATGCAAAGCAATCTGACAATGACGGAGCGTGTCATAGTAAACGGAACGTTGGAAAGTTGCATGGCAATATATCTCGGAATGGCTTTGGAAATGCCATGATAGGTAGGTATGGTGGCTGTTTTGAGGAAGGTATATGGTGGGTGTATGATACCGGCGAAATGTGAGCGGTATTAGAGAGGCTAGCAATGGTGGAAGGGTGAGAGTGCGTATAATCCATGGACTCAACATTAGTCATAAAAAACTCACATACTTATTGCAAAAATCTATTAGTTATCGAAGCAAAGTACTACGCACATGCTCCAAGGGGGATAGATTGGTAGGAAAAGACCATCGCTCGTCCCCGACCACCACTCATAAGGAAGACAATCAATAAATAAATCATGCTCCAACTTATTCACATAACAGTTCACCATACGTGCATGCTACAGGAATCACAAACTTCAACACAAGCATTTCTCAAATTCACAACTACTCAACTAGCACGACTCTAATATCACCATCTCCATATCTCAAAACAATTATCAAGTATCAAACTTCTCATAGTATTCAAGACACTCATAAGAATTTTTTTATTAATCTTGAATGCCTAACATAATTAAAGCAAATTACCATGCTGTTTTGTAGGACTCTAAAAATAATATAAGTGAAGCATGAGAGAACAATAATTTCTATAAAACAAATCCACCACCGTGCCCTAAAAGATATAAGTGAAGCACTAGAGCAAAAACTATATAACTCAATAGATATAAGTGAAGCACATAGAGTATTCTAACAATTTCTGAAACATGTGTGTCTCTATCAAAAGGTGTGTACAACAAGGATGATTGTGGAAAACTAACAAATAAAGACTCAAATAATACAATACGCTCCAAGCAAAACACATATCATGTGGTAAATAAAAATATAGCTCCAAGTAAAGTTACCGATGGAAGTAGACGAAAGAGGGGATGCCTTCCGGGGCATCCCCAAGCTTGGGCTTTTAGGTGTCCTTAGATTATCTTGGGGTGCCATGAGAATCCCCAAGCTTAGGCTCTTTCCACTCCTTGTTCCATAATCCATCAAATCTTTTACCCAAAACTTGAAAACTTCACAACAAAAAACTTAAAGTAGAAAATCTCGTGAGCTCCGTTAGCGAAAGAAAACAAAACACCACTTCAAGGTACTGTAATGAACTCATTCTTTATTTATATTGGTGTTAAACCTACTGTATTCGAACTTCTCTATGGTTTAAAAACTATTTTACTAGCCATAGATTCATCAAAATAAGCAAACAACACACGAAAAACAGAATCTATCAAAAACAGAACAGTCTGTAGTAATCTGTAGCTAACGCAAGTTCTGGAACCCCAAAAATTCTAAAATTAATTTCTGGACGTGAGGAATTTATTTATTAATCATCTTCAAAAAGAATTAACTAAATGACACTTTTAAAATAAAAATGGCAGCAATTCTCATGAGCGCTAAAGTTTCTGTTTTTTACAGCAAGATTAAAAAGACTTTCTCCAAGTCTTCCCAACGGTTCTACTTGGCACAAACACTAATTAAACACAAAAAACACATCCAAAACAGAGGCTATATAAATTACTTATTACTAAACATGAGCAAAAGTCAAGGAATAAAAATAAAATTGGGTTGCCTCCCAACAAGCGCTATCGTTTAACGCCCCTAGCTAGGTATAAAAGCAAGGATATTTCTAGGTATTGCCATCTTTGGTAGGCAATCCATAAGTAGCTCTCATAATATATTCATATGGTAATTTAATTTTCTTTCTAGGGAATTGTTCCATTCCTTTCCTTAACGGAAATTGGAATCTAATATTCGCTTCCTTCATGTCAATAATTGCACCAATCGTTCTAAGGAAAGGTCTACCAAGAATAATAGGACATGAAGGATTGCAATCTATGTCAAGGACAATAAAATCTACGGGCACATAATTCCTATTTGCAACAATAAGAACATCATTAATTCTTCCCATAGGTTTCTTAATAGTTGAATCCGCAAGGTGCAAGTTTAAAGAGCAATCATCAAAATCACGGAAACCTAGCAAATCACACAAAGTCTTTGGAATCGTGGAAACACTAGCACCCAAATCACACAAAGCATATCATTCATGATCTTTAATTTTAATTTTAATAGTAGGTTCCCACCCATCACAAAGTTTTCTAGGGATAGAAACTTCCAACTCAAGTTTTTCTACATAAGATTGCATCAAAGCATCAACGATATGTTTGGTACAGGCTTTATTTTGACTATAAGCATGAGGATAATTTAGAACGAATTGCAACAAGGAAATACAATCTATCTAAGAGCAATTATCATAATTAAATTTCTTGAGATCCAAAATAGTGGGTTCATTGATATTTAAAGTTTTGACCTCTTCAATCCCACTTCTAACAATTTTAGCATCAAGATCTAAAGACTCTGAATTTTTGGAACGTCTTCTAGGTAAAGGTGGATCGTATTCAGTCCCATTGTCGGTGTCAAAACCGGTGGATCTCGGGTAGGAGGTCCCGAACTATGTGTCTAAGGCGGATGGTAACAAGAGGCAGGGGACACGATGTTTACCCAGGTTCGGGCCCTCTTGATGGAGGTAATACCCTACGTCCTGCTTGATTGTTCTTGATGATATGAGTATTACAAGAGTTTATCTACCACAAGATCGTAGAGGCTAAACCCTAGAAGCTAGCCTATGGTATGATTGTACGTCGTCCTACGGACTAAACCCTCCGGTTTATAGAGACACCGGAGGGGGCTAGGGTTACACAGAGTCGGTTACAAGGGAGGAGATCTACATATCCGTATTGCCAAGCTTGCCTTCCACGCCAAGGATCCCCATCCAGACACGAGACGAGGTCTTCAATCTTGTATCTTCATAGTCCAACAGTCCGGTTGTCCGGAGACCCCCTAATCCAGGACTCCCTCAGTAGCCCTTGAACCAGGCTTCAATGACGATGAGTCCGGCGCGCAGTTTTGTCTTCGGCATTGCAAGGCGGGTTCCTCCTCCGAATACTGCATAGAAGATTTTGAACACAAGGATAGTGTCCGGCTCTGGAAATTTTTTTCCACATACCACCGTAGAGAGAATAATATTTCCACAAATCTAATATGCTAACACATTTTGACAGCACGACATCATGTCATGGCCCGGTCATGATTCGAACCGTTTTTCTCAACCAACACCGCACATATCGCGAGGCGGTTTTCTTGACACGTCTTGTCAAAGCAGAGATCGTGTCCCCCTTATTACAGGATTCTCATCAATACGGACGTGGGTAACCCAACCGCGCTATCAATTACGGCGCTTGGGGAATAAGCGATTTTACCAGGTAAGTGGGGAGGCGCATCGCCTCTTCCGCCCCTATAAAGGGACAAGGATTCACCCTTTTTTACCCACGCCTTCTTCCTCCTTGATACCCATTCTCGCATACTCGAGCTCCAGCGCCCAAGTTCGCATCTTTCTTCTCAAACCACTCCAAGCATGTTCAGAGCGGGAGGCAAGTGGATGGTCTCCTCCGTCACGGAGGAGAACATCACAAAGTTACAGGAAGCCGGATATTTGGCCGCGGATATCGCGCACCGGCTGCCAGATGCAGGGCAGATCATCCCTACGCCTGAACCCCATGAGAGGGTAGTTTTTCTTACCCACTTCGTCTGCGAACCGGGATTTCCCCTCCACCCGTTTGTCTGCGGGCTCATGTTCTACTACGGGCTAGATTTTCATGATCTGGCCCCCAATTTCATCCTCAACATGTCGGCGTTTATTGTCGTGTGCGAGGCCTTCCTCCGCAGCAGGCCCACTTCAGCCTGTGGCTTAAGACCTTCAATGTTAAACCGAAGGTGGTGGTCGGCCAGCAAGCAGAGTGCAGAGGCGCCATGGTGGGAAAAATGCCTAACGTCACCTGGCTCGAAGGTTCCTATGTGGAGACCATAAATGGGTGGCAATCGGGGTGGTTCTACATCACCGAGCCGCGCGACACCAACTAGGTGGCGGTCCTCAAATTTAGATCCGGAATCCCCACGCGGCTCACTTCCTGGAAAGAGAAGTGCCTGTCCTGGGGTTCCTCGGTAGAGCTGACCGGACTCCAGACCTGCATCAGGAACATGATGATCAAGAAAATCAAGCTCGTCAACGTGGTCCAGGTCATGCTCTTCCACCGGATTCTCCCATGTCAACGACGGGCATTCAATTTGTGGGAGTTCGACCCGGCCAAGCACCAGACGCTGTGAGAGCTCTACGACACGGTGCACAAGGCCGTTTGGAGGGTGTTGTTCAAGGGCGCTGAGGTACCTCCTTCCCTCACCGAGGACCGCAGACTCAGCGCAAAGCGCCATGCCAATCTGGTAAGTTTTTATATCTCACAGGGTATTTATTTGCCCCAGTTAAATGATGTGCAGGATCTAAGCTCCCATGCCATTAACAGGACTGGATAAAGACAGCGTAGAAGCTCGATTGCCCCGCCCCCTGCCTGAAGATCCTGCAGATGCTCTCCTAACAGAGATGCTGGCTCTAGAACCATACGAGGTGCCGGTGAAGAAGACCAAGAAGAAGGCCACAGGGACCCGAAAGGGTCTCCGGCGCAAGGTTGTATCAGACTCATCGTCCGATGACTCCGATGCGCACTCCTCCCACGAAAACGAGGAGGAGGAGGAAAGTTCTCCCCCCAGCCGGGGAAGACAAGAAAAGGAAGGCCGACCCGACCGGGGAGGCCGAAGGGTCCAAGAAGGGAAGGACCCTCCTTCCGGACTGTTCCACGACGGCCGCCTACAGCGGTGACGAGTGGTTACCCAGGGAGAAGCCCCTGGCTAAGTCGTAAGTATTCAGACACCATAGTAATTCATGGTATGTTTTATTGCACTGTTTCTCATTACGCCGCATGATTATGTAGTCCGTCCCAAGCCCATCTCGACGTATCTACGTCGGACGGTTCATTGGACTCGTCGGATATGAATAGTGATTCACCTCCGACCGCCTCCACCCCTTGCCCTACGGACAATGTCGAGGTGTTGTCTCGAAAGGCACCGAGTCGAGGGGAGGTAGTCCTGGGGGTGCCTCGAGGCGACCTTCCGGACCCTAGGCGCAAAGGGAGCAACACTCCCGCGGGCTCCAAGTTCGGCCCCCAGCCGAATACTGCCCCGGAACCTTCGATGGTTCCGGACTCTGACAGGCGATCCCCCGTTAACGGGGGCAAGCTGCCTGTGCCGGTGTCCTCTGTCCATCCAGAGGCGCCGGACAACTTGCTGGAAGTGCTTCGCGGCGCTTCCATCGACAAAGAGCACCACACTATCATGAGTGCGCTGATCGAGAAAGTTCAGTCCGCCAAAAACGGACTGACCGAAGCTTGTGCCAGCCTCCTAACAGGATTTGAGGTAATCAATCAAAATATAAGAAAATATTACCACATAGACTGTAGCCCCTGATGCTCTATTCGGCGTTCGCGAAGAAAGGCCGAATAGAGGATCAAATGATGACTCAGGAGTCTAATCAGAATATGTCTATGTATATGTGCAGGCTTCCCTGCTGGCCGCTGCCGCACGTACTGCGGAGGTCTCTGCACTGAAGCAGGACCTGGAGCGGTCTGAGGGCGAGCTCGGCCTTACCAAGAGTCAGCTCGAGGAGAGCAAAGGTAAGCAATACCTTGTCTATATATTTAAAAAGAAGTTCGAGTGTAAAGTAATAGGATCATCATGAATTTGCTAGGGGCCATGACCGAAGTGGTGACCCTGAAGAAGGCGATGTTCGAGGCCGAAGACAAAGCGGCCAAGGAGCACATTGAGCGGGAAAAGCAAGAGGCCCGAGTAGGCGAGGTGCAGTAAGAGCTCGAGGCTCCCGCCGAAAAACATGAGTCCTTGGAGCTTGACTCTAAGACGCGAGAGTCCGAGCTTGCGAAGGCGCTCAAAAGCGCCCGGAGTGCCAAGGCTGAAGCCCACAAGGCCCTCTGATACGTCTCCAACGTATCTATAATTTTTGATTGCTCCATGCTATATTATTTACTGTTTTGAATGTTTATGGGCTTTATTATACACTTTTATATCATTTTTGGGACTAACCTATTGACCCAGAGCCAAGTGCCAGTTTCTATTTTTACCCTGTTTTAGGGTTTCGAAGAAAAGGAAAACCAAATGGAGTCCAATTGACCTGAAACTTCACGGAACTCATTTTTGGAAGGAAAGAAGCCCAGAAGACTTGGAGTGCACGTCGGGGGATCTGCAAGGAGGTCACGAGGCAGGGGGGCATGCCCACCCCCCTGGGTGCGCCCTCCACCCTCGTGGGCCCCTCGTGGCCCCTCTAACGTACTTCTTCCGCCTATATATCTCCATATACCCTAAAGACATCCGAGAGCACAACAGATTGGGAGTTCCGCCGCCAGAAGCCTCCGTAGCCACCGAAAGCCAATCTGGACCCGTTTCGGCACCCTGCCGGAGGGGGCAATCCTTCTCTGGTGGCCATCGTCATCATCCCAGTGCTCTCCATGATGAGGTGGGAGTAGTTCTCCCTCGGGGCTGAGGGTATGTACCAGTAGCTATGTGTTTGATCTCTCTCTCGTGTTCTTGAGGTGATACGATCTTGATGTATCGCGAGCTTTGCTATTATAGTTGGATCTTATGTTTCTCCTCCCCCTCTACTCTCTTGTAATGGATTGTGTTTTCCTCTTGAAGTAATCTTATCGGATTGAGTCTTTAAAGATTTGAGAACACTTGATGTATGTCTTGCCGTGGATATCTGTGGTGACAATGGGATATCACGTGATTCACTTGATGTATGTTTTGGTGATCAACTTGCGGGTTCCGCCCATGAACCTATGCATAGGGGTTGGCACACGTTTTCATCGTGATTCTCCGGTAGAAACTTTGGGGCACTCTTTGAGGTTCTATGTGTTGGTTGAATAGATGAATCTGAGATTGTGTGATGCATCTCGTATAATCATGCCCATGGATACTTGAGGTGACATTGAAGTATCTAGGTGACATTAGGGTTTTGGTTGATTTGTGTCTTAAGGTGTTATTCTAGTACGAACTCTAGGGCTGTTTGTGACACTTATAGGAATAGCCCAATGGATTGAGTGTAAAGAATAACTTTGAGGTGGTTCCGTACCCTACCATAATCTCTTCGTTCGTTCTCTGCTATTAGTGACTTTGGAGTGACTCTTTGTTGCATGTTGAGGGATAGTTATGTGATCCAATTATGTTATTATTGTTGAGAGGACTTACACTAGTGAAAGTATGAACCCTAGGCCTTATTTCCACGCATTGGAATACCGTTTACGCTCACTTTTATCATTAGTTACCTTGCTGTTTTTATATTTTCAGATTACAAATACCTTCATCTACTATGCATATACCACTTGTATCACCATCTCTTCGCCGAACTAGTGCACCTATACAATTTACCATTGTATTGGGTGTGTTGGGGACACAAGAGACTCTTTGTTATTTGGTTGCAGGGTTGCTTGAGAGAGACCATCTTCATCCTACGCCTCCTATGGATTGATAAACCTTAGGTCATCCACTTGAGGGAAATTTGCTACTGTCCTACAAACCTCTGCACTTGGAGGCCCAACAACGTCTAAAAGAAGAAGGTTGTGTAGTAGACATCACCCTCCAGGAGATTGATGCAGTGAAGAAGATAGCTGTGGGTAAGGCATTCATTATGCAAAGCAAGCATGTGAAGGAAACTTTCCTTTTACTTACCCGAGTTCGGAGCTCTCCAGGAGCGTTCGCAAATCTTCCCCGCAGTATACTGGATGCCGCAGAATTTTATCGAGATGAGGAGGGGAGCTCTACGAAAAAGTTGTTCTGGTCTCAGTATACTGGGACCGAACACCCAATGCCCTTGAGCGACCAGCTGAAGAAATTGGTCGAGCTTCACAAGGCTGCCGAACAGGCCATGAAGGGTCTTATAGTTCGGATGTGGCCTGGCGAGCCCCTGCCCGATAGCTACTTCGGTCTGGTGAGGCGGCTTGTGGATGCCTGCCCAGGCTTGAAGTCATAAAGCAGTCTGCCTGCATCGAGGGTGCACGCAGGGCTATTGCCCGGGCGAAGGTGCAGTCGGCGAAGCTGGACGCCGTGAAGCTGGTGAAGGAGGGGCCGCCGAAGGGCAAGGAGCATCGCAACCCCGAAATGTATTATGACAGTATCCTGAAGGGTTCCCGCCTTGTGGCGGATGAATGTGCCAGATATGTAATTTTTGAATGAACATGCTCATGTGATCCTTTAGTGTGAAATGAATTCATTTGCGCTATGCAACGCTTTTTTAATTTAAAATATTACCTTCTGTGCGGCCGTTTATAAAATCTGAGAGTTGGCCAATCGTTGGCTTCTACCCCCATCTAACTAGTACTGGGGTGTTCGGGATAAACCTGAGCACTCTTTATCCCAATTTTTGGTCCTTCGAGGGAGGTGTTCAGCACAACGAACCAGGCAATCGGACTATAAGGCTTTATCACTCTCACTTAGCCATAGAAGTCTACAATTTTAAATTTTGGCGAAGCCCCTCGTATTCGGAAGGCCGAATTTGGGGTGCTATACACGCCTAAGTCGGGCAAGGCCAACTCCTCGCCCGAAGTGGAAAAAGTCTTTAAGGACTTGAGACCTCTCAAACGGCGACCAACTCTCGCCTTATCATGAAAGTCAGTTTTCGGCTTTCTCTACTGAGGTGCTCGTCCGGAAGAACCAGGACACAATCGCAGTAGTTCTCCCAGCGCTACCTTAGCCGATATAGCGGAACGAAAGGTACCAAAGCATGGGAGCCGGGCAAACCCAACTATTGACCCAAGACATGATTCGGAGCTGATGCATATAATGCTATAAGTTCGGGGTGCCGCACTGTCGAAAGTGTTTGGACTTCTCACACCGTATTATGGGGTGAACGAAAGCCCCTTGCGTATTGACCGTACCAGAATGCACGGGTGCAAGTTGTCGTAAATGAACATATAAGAAAAAGGGGATGAATAATGCAATAATAGACTAATGCTATGCATTGTTATTTAAATAATACGTCGAAGCATACTGATATAAGTAGTGCAATAAGCAGAAAGTAGGACTATTTGACATGTCCTATCCAAGGGCAAGCTGCGTATGGATAGTAGAAAGCAGGTATATCGATTATTATTATAGACCACCTGAGGGTTCCCGTGTACATCTTAGCTTCTTGCCTCCTTGGTTGTTCCTTCCTGTAATGTGTCCGGCAATCGTACTGCCGGAAAGGGCTTCCAGAGAGTTATGTCCTGAAAGAGAAAAAAATGATAAAGGTATACAGCCCCTAGGGTGCTTAAGCCGCATTGCGGGACGTGCCCTGATCGTGCCCCCACCTATGTCCATGGTATTTTCAGTGCGTAATTATGTACGCACGACACGGATTTTGTCGCTTGACTGGGACTGGGACGGGGGGCCGAATTGCTAGGCGAGCTCTGAACGTGCCAGGTGATCCTGTTGCAGTTTACTCCAGACTCGCTTGAAGGTGTCCGGGGTCTGTATCGCCGAATTAGTGGTTTGCCTTGAAAGGCTGCTTTGTGCTTCCGCTGCGAGGGCCGCAGTGTGCTCTTCCATGCGGAGCGAGCATTCTGTGTTTCCATTGACTGTTATGACCCCCTAGGTCCTGGCATCTTGAGCTTGAGGTATGCGTAATGCAGTACCGCATTGAATTTTGCAAATGCGGTTCGCCCGAGCAGTGCGTGATAGCCACCGCAGAACGGGACGATATCGAAGATTAACTCCTCGCTTCGAAAGTTGTCTGGAGATCCGAAGACCACTTCTAGTGTGATTGAGGCCGTGCAATGGGCCTCTACACCTGGGATAACACCCTTAAAGGTGGTTTTGGAGGGTTTGATCCTCGAGGGATCTATACCCATTTTGCGCACTGTATCCTGATAGAGTAGGTTCAGGCTGCTGCCGCCGTCCATAAGGACTCGAATGAGGTGAAATCCGTCGATGATGGGGTCTAGGACCAGTGCGGCGGATCCGCCATGGCGGATACTAGTGGGGTGGTCCCTGGGATCAAAGGTGATCGGACAAGCGGACCATGGGTTGAACTTTGGGGCGACGGGCTCCATCGCATAGACGTCCCTTAGTGCATGCTTCCGTCCCCTCTTGGGAATGTGGGTTGCGTATATCATGTTCACCGTCTTCACTTGTGGGGGGAACCTCTTCTGTCCTCCCGTGTTCGGCGGCCGGGGCTCCTCCTCGTCATCGCTATGCAGCCCCTTGTCCTTGTTTTTGGCATTTAACTTGCCGGCCTGCTTGAACACCCAGCATTCTCTGTTGGTGTGATTGGCTGGCTTATCGGGGGTGTCATGGATTTGACACGAGCGATCAAGTATGCGATCCAAACTGGACGAGCCCGGAGTACTTCTTTTGAATGGCTTTTTCCGCTGACCGGATCTAGAGCCTCTGAATCTAGCATTGACTGCCGTATCATCAGTGTTATCATCGTTGTTGCGGCGCTTTTCTCTGTTACGACGTGGTCTGCCGTTGGCATCTTTGGTATTCGGAGTGCCCGGATTCGTTAATGTGTTGTTGCTGCGAGCCTGCCAGCTATCCTCGCCCACGCAAAAGCGGGTCATGAGTGTCGTGAGGGCTGCCATAGACTTTGGCTTCTCCTGGCCAAGGTGCCTGGTAAGCCACTCGTCAAGGATGTTATGCTTGAATGCCGCTAAGGCCTCTGCATCCGGACAGTCGACAATTTGATTTTTCTTAGTTAGGAACCGTGTCCAGAATTGCCTGGCCGATTCCCCTGGCTGCTGAGTTATATGGCTCAAGTCATCAGCATCCGGTGGTCGCACATAAGTGCCATGGAAGTTGTCAAGGAATGTGTCTTCCAAATCCTCCCAACTGCCGACGGAGTCTGCTGGCAAGCTGTTCAACCAATGCCGAGCTGGTCCTTTGAGTTTTAGAGGAAGGTACTTGATGGCATGCAGATCATCACCGCGAGCCATGTGGATGTGAAGGAGGAAATCCTCAATCCATACAGCGGGATCTGTTGTACCATCATACGATTCGATACTGACGGGTTTAAAACCCTTCGGGAATTCGTGATCCATAACTTCATCAGTGAAGCATAGGGGGGTGTGCGGCGCCTCTGTGCCGGGCTATATCACGACGCAGTTCATATGAGTCTTATCTGCTGTATTCGGCCCGGCCGGATTTACCTTTAGTGTATCCGGCGCGACGGTCATTGTCCCGCGTTGGCGTGCCCCCCGTGACCCGTATATCGACATTGCATGTTTTGCCCTGCTGTCCAATACGTCTCGCAGGTCCCGTGTGTTGGCCCGGGCCTTGGTATTTTTGTTTGAGTGGCGGCGGGGTGCAGGCTGAACTTCAGGCTGAAACGCCTCTCTAGCTCGGCCACGAGGTGGCCGGTCAGCCGCATCGTACACTGGTGATGTGGTTTTCAATGCTTCCTCCTCGAGGTGAGGTAGCAACCTGCGCTTTGGGTAACTCTTGGAGTAGCGCTCGAGTTCGTATTCCTCGGCCGCAAGGACTTCGGTCCATCTGTCTGCTAGCAAGTCTTGATCAATTTAAAGCTATTGTTGCTTTTTCTTCAGGCTATTTGCTATGGCCATAAGCCGGCGCTTGAAGCGCTCCTGCTCGACGGGATCCTCATGTACGATAAATTCTTCATCTCCGAGGCTCACCTCGTCTTCGGAGAGAGGCATGTAATTGTCCTCCTCCAATTCTCCATCTGCTGCCTGCTCTGGAGGGCTAGCTTGTTCGCCCTCCTGCTCTACATCGTGCTAGAGGGGATTGTGGTTGTCTTCGGCACTATCCAGAGTGTTATTGTCTCTTGTGCCGGTATCACTACTTTTTGCTGTGGCGGGACTTAGAGCGGCGCTGATGACGTTGGCACTTGGGTTGCTTCTTGGAGGGGTCATCCTCCGCTGTATCGTCGCCATTGCCTTCTTTGGGGGTGTCCACCATGTATATATCATATGATGAGGTGGCGGTCCAGTGCCCTGTGGGCGGTGGTTCCTGTTCGTCTCCTGCATCGTCATCCATACCGTCGATGTCTTCAGAGTCGAGCATGTCGGTTAAATCGTCGACAGTGGCTACTAAGTGGGTGCTGGGTGGGCAGCGAATTTCTTCGTCGTCCGTGTCCCATTCTAGCCGGATATAGTTCGGCCAAGGTTCTCCTGACAAGGAGAGAGACCTTAACGAATTTAGCACATCTCCGAAAGGCGAGTGCTGAAAGATATCCGTGGAGGTGAACTCCATGATCGGCGCCCAATCGGATTCGATAGGCACGGATGCAGGCGGCTCAGAGTCCTTGGCCGGAGACGAATCCCATGATTCGGCAACACGGCTCTCGTAAGGGGTGAAGTCAGTATCCGAATCCATCGCCACTTAGAGTTCGGCCTCCATGGCGAGGTCTATCCCTCTGTCCTTGGATGGCGCAATTTGCTCCGGATTGAAGGACGGAGTAGTTGCAGATGCGATCTCCCGAACACTGTCCGATGGTAGAGTTATGTCATGCTCGTCGTGATTGTGCGGCACACCTGACATGGGCTCGAATCCGTCGAAGATCAAGTCTCCGCGGATGTCGGCAGTGTAGTTTAGGTTTCCAAACCTGACCTGATGGCCCGGAGCGTAGCTCTCCATATGCTCCAGATGGCCAAGCGAATTGGCCCGTAGTACGAAGCCGCCGAATACAAAGATCTATCCGGGGAGGAAAGCCTCACCCTGGACCGCATCGTTACCGATGATCGAAGGGGCCATCGGCCCTTACGGTGATGACACAGTGGAACTCTCAATGAAAGCACCAATGTCGGTGTCAAAACCGGCGGATCTCAGGTAGGGGGTCCCGAACTGTGCGTCTAAGGCGGATGGTAACAGGAGGCAGGGAACACGATGTTTACCCGGGTTCGGGCCCTCTTGATGGAGGTACTACCCTACATCCTGCTTGATTGTTCTTGATGATATGACTATTACAAGAGTTAATCTACCACGAGATCGTAGAGGCTAAACCCTAGAAGCTAGACTATGGTATGATTGTATGTCGTCCTACGGACCAAACCCTCCAGTTTATATAGACACCGGAGAGGGCAAGGGTTACACAGAGTCGGTTACAAGGGAGGAGATCTACATATCCGTATTGCCAAGCTTGCCTTCCACGCCAAGGAGAGTCCCATCCGGACACGAGACGAAGTCTTCAATCTTGTATCTTCATAGTCCAACAGTCTGGCCAAAGGATATAGTCCGATTGTCCGGAGACCCCCTAATCCAGGACTCCCTCACCCATCATTATCAAGATTCATATTGAAAAACAAAGATTTAATAGGGGACACATCAATAACTTTTAGATCTTCATCTTTATTATCATGGAAACAATAAGAACATGCTTTCATAAAGCAATCTTTCTTAGCACGCATCCTAGCGGTTCTTTCTTTGCACTCATCAATGAAAATTCTCATGGCTTTGAGAGACGCATGGATATCATGCTTAGGTGGAATAGACCTAAGTTTCAAAGAATCAATATCAAGAGAAATTCTATCAACGTTCCTAGCCAACTCATCAATCTTAAGCAATTTTTCTTCAATCAAAGCATTGAAATTCTTTTACGAAGTAATAAATTCTTTAATATTAGATTCAAAATTAGAGGGTATCTTATTAAAATTTTCATAATAATTGTTGTAGGAATTACCATAATTATTAGAGGAATTACTAGGATACGGCCTAGGATTAAAGTTTCCTTTATACGCGTTGTTACCAAAATTATTCCTACCAACAAAATTCAGATCCATAGATTCATTATTATTCTCAATTAAAGTAGACAAAGGCATATCATTAGGATCAGAAGAAACACTTTTATTAGCAAATAATTTCATAAGTTCATCGATCTTTCCACTCAAAACATTAATTTATTCGTTCGCATGCACTTTCTTATTAGTAGATCTTTCAGTGTGCCATTGAGAATAATTAACCATAATATTATGTAGGAGTTTAGTAGCTTCTCCTAAAGTGATTTCCACAAAAGTGCCTCCTGCGGCCGAACCTAAAAGATTTCTAGAAGCAAAATTCAATCCGGCATAAATTTTTTGTATAATCATCCATAAATTCAAACCATGTGTAGGGCAATTACGTATCATTAATTTCATCCTCTCCCAAGCTTGTGCAACATGTTCATGATCAAGTTGCTTAAAATTCATGATATCGTTTCTAAGAGAGATGATCTTAGCAGGAGGAAAATACTTAGAGATAAAAACATCTTTGCACTTATTCCACGAATCAATACTATTCTTAGGCAAAGACGAAAACCAAGCTTTAGCACGATCTCTAAGCGAAAAAAGGAAATAGCTTCAATTTAACAATATCATTGTCCACATCTTTCTTGTTTTGCATATCACACAAATCAACAAAGTTGTTTAGACGAGTAGCGGCATCTTCACTAGGAAGGCCGGAAAACGGATCTTTCATGACAAGATTCAGCAAAGCAGCATTAATTTCACAAGATTCAGCATTGGTAAGAGGAGCAATCGGAGTGCTAATAAAATCATTGTTGTTGGTATTAGTAAAGTCACACAATTTGGTATTATCTTGAGCCATCGTGACTCGCAAGCAATCCAACACACAAACAAACAAGAGATGGGCAAAAAGAGGCAAATAGAGAAAGAGAAGAAGGACGGAGAGAGAAGGCGAATAAAACGGCAAGGGTGAAGTGGGGGTCAGGAAAACGAGAGGCAAATGGCAAATAATGTAATGCGGGAGATAAGGGTTTGTGATGGGTACTTGGTATGTTGACTTTTGCGTAGAGTCCCCGGCAACGCCGCCAGAAATCCTTCTTGCTACCTCTTGAGCACTGCATTGGTTTTCCCTTGAAGAGGAAAGGGTGATCCAACAAAGTAGCATAAGTATTTCCCTCAGTTTTTTAGAACGAAGGTATCAATCCAGTAGGAGGCCATGCGCGAGTCCCTCGCACCTACACAAACAAATAAAATCCTCGCAACCAAAGCAATAAAGGGGTTGTCAATCCCTTCACGGTCACTTACGAAAGTGAGATCTAATAGATATGATAAGATAATATTTTTGGTATTTTTGTGATAAATATGAAAAGTAAATAAAGCAAAATAAAAAAGGAAAAGGAAATAGCTTGCTGACGGAAGATTAATATGATGGAAAATAGACCCGGGGACCATAGGTTTCACTAGTGGCTTCTCTCGAGAGCATAATTATTACGGTGGGTAAACAAATTATTGTTGAGCAATTGACAGAATTGAGCATAGTTATGAGAATATCTAGGTATGATCATGTATATATATAGGCATCACGTCCGAGACAAGTAGACCGACTCCTGCCTGCATCTACTACTTTTACTCCACACATCAACCGCTATCCAGCATGCATCTAGAGTATTAAGTTCAAAAGAACAGAGTAACGCTTTAAGCAAGATGACATGATGTAAAGGGATAAACTCATGCAATATGATATAAACCCCATCTTGTTATCCTCAATGGCAACAATACAATATATGCCTTGCTGCCCCTACTGTCACTGGGAAAGGACACCGCAAGATTGAACCCAAAGCTAAGCACTCCTCCCATTGCAAGAAAGATCAATCTAGTAGGCCAAACCAAACTGATAATTCGAAGAGACTTGCAAAGATAACCAATCACTGATACGTCTCCAACGTATCTACTTTTCCAAACACTTTTGCCCTTGTTTTGGACTCTAACTTGCATGATTTGAATGGAACTAACCCGGACTGATGCTGTTTTCAGAAGAATTACCATGGTGTTATTTATGTGCAGAAACAAACGTTCTCGGAATGACCTAAAACTTCACGGAGCAAATTTTTGGAAAATATAAAAAATACCTGCAAAAGATGAAGGCCAGGGGCCCACCACCTCTCCACGAGGGTGGGGGGCACGCCCCCCTACCTCGTGGGCCCCCTGGTGCCTCTCCGACTCCAATTCCAACTCTATATATTGTGTTTCGGGGAGAAAAAAAACAGAGAGAAGAATTTATCACGTTTTACAATACGGAGCCGCCGCCAAGCCCTAAAACCTCTCGGGAGGGCTGATCTGGAGTCCGTTCAGGGCTCCAGAGAGGGGAATCCGTCGCCATCGTCATCATCAACCATCCTCCATCACCAATTTCATGATGCTCACCGCCGTGCATGAGTAATTCCATCGTAGGCTTGCTGGACGGTGATGGGTTGGATGGGATCTATCATGTAATCGAGTTAGTTTTGTTAGGGTTTGATCCCTAGTGTCCACTATGTTCTTAGATTGATGTTGCTATGACTTTGCTATGCTTAATGCTTGTCACTAGGGCCCGAGTGCCATGATTTTAGATCTGAACCTATTATGTTTTCATCAATATATGAGTGTTCTTGATCCTATCTTGCAAGTCTATATATAGTCACCTATTGTGTGTTATGATCCGTTAACCCCGAAGTGACAATAATCGGGATACTTACCAGTGATGACCGTAGTTTGAGGAGTTCATGTATTCACTATGTGTTAATGCTTTGTTCGGGTACTCTATTAAAAGGAGGCCTTAATATACCTTAGTTTCCGTAAGGACTCCGCTGCCACAGGAGGGTAGGACAAAAGATGTCATGCAAGTTCTTTTCCATAAGCACGTATGACTATATTCGGAATACATGCCTACATTATATCAATGAACTGGAGCTTGTTCTGTGTTACCCTAGGTTATGACTACTACATGATGAACCGCATCCGGCATAATTCTCCATCACCGATCCTTTGCCTACGAGCTTTCCATATATTGTTCTTCGCTTATTTACTTTCCCGTTGCTATTGCTATCATCACTACAAAATACCGAAAACATCACTTTTACTACTGTTACCTTTTGTTACCGTCACCACTACTATCATATTACTTTGCTACTAAATACTTTGCTATAGATATTAAGTTTCTAGGTGTGGTTGAATTGACAACTCAGCTGCTAATACTTGACAGTATTCTTTGGCTCCCCTTGTGTCGAATCAATAAATTTGGGTTGAATACTTTACCCTCGAAACTGTTGCGATCCCCCATACTTGTGGGTTATCAAGACTATGTTCGGGCGCCGTAGCCGGGGACATAGCTCTATTCTTTGAGTCACTTGGGATATATATATATATCTGCTTATCATTATGAAGAACTTGAGAGATCCAAAAACCAAGATCTATCCCTCAACTACGAGGGGAGGAAAGGAACTGCCATCTAGCTCTGCACTTGATTCACCTTCTGTTTTGAGTAAGCTTGCGACACCTACGCCTGCTTCTGCTATTCGTTCTAATATGTCGCATGTTATTGATGATGCTACTTCTGCTATGCATGATACTTATGATGAAACTACTTCTATGCTTGATACTACTGTGCCACATGGTAAATTTCTTGATGAACAACTTGCTAGGGCTAGAGAGATTGAAAATGTTGAATCTGATAATACTGATGAAAGTGATGACGAAGAATCACTTATTATTCCTAAGGGTTATGTTTTTGATCAAGAAGCTTCTTTAGCTATTTTAGCTTGCAAAGATAGAAACGAACTTAAGAGGTTATTAGCTAAATGGAATAAGCAATCTCTAAATGCTAGAATGAAACCTGGCCCTGCTTTTGCTACTTCACCTATCTGTGTTACTGATAAGGATTATGAATTCTCTGTTGATCCTGATATAATTACTTTGGTTGAGTCTAATCCTTTTCATGGCTATGAATCTGAAACTGTTGTGGCACATCTTACTAAATTAAATGATATAGCCACCCTATTCACTAAAGATGAGAGAACTTGTTACTTCTATATCCTTAAAATATTCCCGTTCTCATTAAAGGGTGATGCTAAGACATGGTTTAATTCTCTTGATCCTGGTTATGTGCGTAGTCCCCAGGATATGATTTATCACTTCTCAGCTAAATATTTCCCTTCTCATAAGAAACAAGCTGCTTTAAGGGATATATATAATTTTGTGCAAATTGAAGAAGAGAGTCTCCCACAAGCTTGGGGGAGGCTTCTCCAATTACTTAATGCTTTGCCGGATCATCCTCTTAAGAAAAATGAAATGCTTGATATCTTTTATAATGGACTAACCGATGCTTCCAGAGATTACCTGGATAGTTGTGCTGGTTCTGTTTTCAGGGAAAGAACACTGGATGAAGCTGAAATTCTATTGAATAATATGTTGACAAATGAAAATAATTAGACACCTCCGGAGCCAATTCCTGAGCCTATTCCTAAACCAACTCCGAAGAAGAGGGGTATTCTATTTGTCAGTCCTGAAGATATGCAAGAGGCAAAGAAATCTATGAAAGAAAAAGGTATTAAAGCTGAAGATGTTAAGAATTTACCTCCTATTGAAGAAATACATGGTCTTAATTTACCGCCTGTTGAAGGAACATATGATCTTAACCCATTACCTATTGAAGAAAATCATGGTCTTGATAACCTGACACAGGTAGTAAAGGTAAATTCTCTCTATAGATATGATAAAGCTGAAATCCCATTTACTAAGTTTGCTAGCCCATGCTTAGATGAGTTTGATAAATTTATGGCTAAGCAAGAAGATTTTAATGCTTATTTTGGTAGACAATTCAAATACAATTCAAATATGCTTGAACACTTGGGTGATTATATGGCTAATGTCAAAGTGAACTTAAACTTATTAGTAAACATGCTTCTATGGTTACCACTCAAGTAGAACAAGTACTTAAAGCTCAAAATGATTTGCTCAATGAATTGAATAGTAAGGATAATGATAATGTTGTTAGAGTTATGACTAGAGGTGGTAGAATGACACAGGAACCTTTGTATCCTGAAGGCCATCCTAAGAGAATTGAGCAAGATTCTCTGAGAAATAATATAGATGCACCTAGTCCTTCTAAAAGGAAGAAAAAGAAAAATGATAGGACTTTGCATGTTTCTAGTGAACATGTTATTGAAACACCTGAGAATCCAAATGATATTTCTATTTCTGATGCTAAAACTCAATCTGGTAATGACCTGAAACTAGTGATAATATGAATGATAATGTTCATGATGATGCTCAACCTAGTAATGATAATGATGTAGAAATTGAACCTGCTGTTGATCTTGATAACCCAAAATCAAAGAATCAACGTTATGATAAGAAAGACTTTGTTGCTAGGAAACATGGTAAAGAAAGAGAACCATGGGTTCAGAAACCCATGCCTTTTCCTCCCAAACCATCCAAGAAAAAGGATGATGAGGATTTTGAGCGCTTTGCTGAAATGATTAGACCTATCTTTTTGCGTATGCGATTAACTGATATGCTTAAAATGAATCCTTATGCTAAGTACATGAAAGAAATTGTTACTAACAAAAGAAAGATACGAGAAGCTGAAATTTCCACCATGCTTGCTAATTATACTTTTAAGGGTGGAACACCAAAGAAACTAGGAGATCCAGGAGTACCACTATACCATGCTCCATTAAAAGAAACCATGTTAAACTACTTTATGTGATCTTGGAGCCGGTGTTAGTGTTATGCCTCTCTCTTTATATCGTAGACTTGACTTGAATAAGTTGACACCTACTGAAATATCTTTGCAAATGGCTGATAAATCAACTGCTATACCTGTCGGTATTTGTGAGGATGTGCCTGTTGTAGTTGCAAATGTTACTATTTTAACGGACTTTGTTATTCTTGATATTCCCGAGGACGATAGTATGTCTATTATTCTTGGAAGACCCTTTTTGAATATTGCAGGGGCTATTATTGATTGCACTAAAGGCAATGTCACTTTTCATGTTAATGGTAATGAGCATACGGTACACTTTCCGAGGAAACAACCTCAAGTCCACAGTATCAATTCTATTGGAAAAATTCCATCGATTATATTTGGAGGTTTTGAATTTCCTCTTCCTACTGTCAAGAAGAAATATGATATTCTTATTATTGGGGATGTGCATATCCCCGTTGAGGTAACATAGTGTTATTCGAAATTTCTCCGGTTCCATGTTATTCGGAATGAGTTCGTTAGGAAGACTTGATCAACCTTGTTAGTGGATTCCTTTTGATGATAATGAGATGGATGAAACTAGAAGGCACAACCTTCTGTACCCCAATTTTACTTTTTGTTATTTATATTAAATAAAATAAAAATAAATATTTTTCTATCTGTTATCTGATTATCCGTGCAATATAAAAATACCCCAAATATAAAAGTTCTCCAAATACCCTGAAATTCAAATATGATTTTTTTCTAGAATATTTGAGAATATTTGGCACTGAGAACACAGCAGGGGGGTCAACCACCTGCCCACGAGGGTGGAGGGCGCGCCCTACCCCCTGGGCGCGCCCCCTGCCTCGTGGGCCCATGGTGGCCCTCCTCCACTTATCCTTTCACCCACACACTCCTTCTTCCTCCCCCAAACACGAATATCCAGCTCAAGCATGAGTTCTAGCTCATCTTGCTGCCATTTTCGATCTCCTTGCTCAAAGCACCTCTCACAAAACTGCCTGGGGGGATTGTTCCTTGGTATGTGACTCCTCCATTGGTCCAATTAGTTTTTGTTCTAGTGCTTTATTCATTGCAAATTTTTGCTGCTTAGGTGACCCTGTTCTTGAGCTTGCATGTCAAATTTATATGGTCAAAAGTAGTTTTGATGCATGATATAGGCCCTAGGCACTTGTAGGAGTAGTTGCTATCAATATTATTGAGTTTGGTTTACTTTTATTTTAATGTTACTAAAAATTTCCGAATTTTTCAGAAAATGATGAGGAGAATTTTGAGGGGCTCATCGAGCCAAAGCTCGAAGGAAAAGGCACCAAAGCCTAAGTATAATCTGCCTCGCACCGCGGAGGTTCGAGCGTGTGAATGGCCTTCTGATGATTTCTTGAGAGCAGCCGGGATTTATGAAGATTTTCATGAATTGGCTAAGAATGCAGGCCTCACCACTTTCCTCCACGACCAATGCAACCAATATCTCTTACTCACGAATATCTTTGTGCAAAACTTTCATTTCCATTCTAGGAGCTCACCACCTACGGTGGAGTTTTATTTATATGATGAGCATAAGGAGATGTCACTTTATGATTTTTGTCAGGTTTGTTTAGTCCCTTTTGAGGGCAAGACAGAAGAACCACATCGCGATGATGTGGAGGGGTTTATTGAAAATATCACTATAGGGGAAACAAGGAAGGTTTCCGATGCACGAATCACTAGCATACATTTTCCTGTTTTACGTTATTTTGCATTATTTGCTAGTCGTTGTTTAATTGGTCGCGGAAACTGTGGAAACCTTAGTATCCCTGATATTATTATTTTGCTCCACGGTTTATACAATGATAACTCTGTTTAGTATGGGCAGTATTATTGCCAAACGGTTAAGTCTGAACCGTACCAAGGGCCCCATCTTTGGAGGCATCTATGCTTCACGCCTAGCTGCACATTTTAACATACCTATTAGGCATTATGAGAAGAAAGAAAAGGTGCTGCCTCATGTTTATCTAGATTATAAAAGTATGGTCGCACATGATTTTATTGTTAAGAATAGGGAAGGAGAGCTTAAATACCAATTGTTCTTTAATAAACATCATCCTGAGACTATTACCCTGCCTGCTCCTTCTTTGTTTGATTTATCTGTAGGCCAGTACCTTGTTCCGTTAAAGGCTATTCACGAATATCGGAACCCTGCACCAGCCATGGAGCCAGAGCCGGAACCACAAGTCGATCCTCCAAGACAGTCTAATTATCAGTGGGATCCGGAGATGATTGTCAGCCAGTGGCAATCGGAGTCTTCCTCTTCTTCATCTCAGTACGACCCCAACTACTATTATGGATATCCGCCAGACCAGCCGTGGCCATAGACCAACTTAGGCCAAAAGCCTAAGCTTGGGGGAGTACGTATTTCCCACCGACATTACATTTATGTTCACACACTCATTGCTAGATGTCGGTGCTCATACTTTTTCATTGTATCATCCATGCTAGTTTATTTTCCTTTTTATGCTTTCTTCTTATGTGTTTAATAAACCTTAAGAAAAACCAAAAAAATTAGTTGTAGCTTTTAGTTAGTTTAATTTTTGTGCTTGCAGTAGTAATTAAAAAGAAAAACCCAAAAATATTTCCTGTTCTTCTTTTGCTTGTTGGGAGCTTTCCCGTGTAAATAGTTTTATTTCTTTTCTTTTCTTTGGGGGTCGATAGGATAAGACATAATTAAATTGTTGAAGTGGCTCTTATATGCATACTTGTTGATCTGACAAAAGAGCCCATATTGCCTTGTCTTCTCCTGTTTATTGAATGCTTGGAGATTCCAGCTTAGTCCAATGCACGTGCACTATTATTATTATTCACACTATTCGGTCGTGCAAGTGAAAGGCAATTATGACAATATGTGATGGACTGACTGAGATGAGAAAAGCTGGTATGAACTCGGACTCTTTTGTTTTTGTAAATATGATTAGTTCATCGTTCCTGATTCAGCCTATTATGAATAAAAATGTTTACAATGACAACTAGAGATCATAGTTTCTTGTGCCATGCTTGATTAGCTATGAGTTATAATGGTTTACCTTGCGTGCCAACATGCTATTGAAATGGTTATGATGTGGTATGATAGGGTGGTATCCTCCTCCGAATGATTTAAGTGACTTGACTTGGCGCATGTTCACGCATGTAGTTGGAACAAAATCAACATAGCCTTCATGATATTTATGTTCATGGTGGATTATATTCTACTCATGCTTGCATTCGGTGTTGATTAATTTTAATGCATGTTCATGACTGTTGTCACTCTCTAGCTGGTCGCTTCCCAATCTTTTGCTAGCCTTCACCTGTACTAAGCAGGAAAACTGCTTGTGCATCCAATCCCTTAAACCCCAAAGTTATTCCATATGAGTACACTATACCTACCTATATACGGTATCTACCTGCCGTTAAAAGTAAATTTGTATATGCCAAACTCTAAACCTTCAAATAAATATCCTATTTTGTATGCTCGAATAGCTCATGTATCAACTAGGGTTGTCTGTATCTTCCATGTTAGGCGGGTTATTCTCAAGAGGAGTGGACTCCGCTCCTCACTCATGAGATAAATGGCTGGTCACCGGGATGCCCAGTCCCATGCTTTATGCAAACTAAATCAAAATAATTGCAAACAAAACTCCCCCTGGGACTCTTGTTAGTTGGATGCACTCATTGTTTCGAGCAAGCCATGGATTGATGCTTGTTGGTGGAAGGGGGAGTATAAACTTTACCATTATGTTTGGGAACCGCCTATAATGTGTGTAGCATGGAAGATATCGCCATCTCTTGGTTGTTATGTTGACAATGAAAGTATACCGCTCAAAATATTGTTCACCTCTGTTTCAAAACCGAGCTCTGGCACCTCCACAAATCCCTGCTTCCCTCTGCGAAGGGCCTATCTATTTACTTTTATGCTGAGTCATCATCCTCTTATTAAAAAGCACTAGTTGGAGAGCACCGCTGTCATTTGCATTCATTATTGTTAGTTTACATTGAGTACAACTTGACTAGATCTCTTTTACCATGAATTACAATGTCTAGTCAGTCCTTGGTCTTTAAAGGTGCTCTGCATTTATGTTTTGTGGTCTCAGAAAGGGCTAGCGAGATACCATCTTGTTATATCATACTATGATTGTTTTGAGAAAGTGTTGTCATCCGAGATTTATTATTATTGCTCGCTAGTTGATTATACTATTGATATGAGTAAAACTTGAGACCTGAGCGTTATTACGAATGTGGTTAGTTATAATCTTTGCTGAAAACTTGAATGCTGGCTTTACATATTTACAACAACAAGAGCAAACGGAGTTTGTAAAAGTTTTTCTGTATCACTTTCAGTTTGTCAACTAAATTGCTTGAGGACAAGCAAAGGTTTAAGCTTGGGGGAGTTGATACGTCTCCAACGTATCTACTTTTCCAAACACTTTTGCCCTTGTTTTGGACTCTAACTTGCATGATTTGAATGGAACTAACCCGTACTGACGTTGTTTTCAGCAGAATTACCATGGTGTTATTTATGTGCAGAAACAAACGTTCTCAGAATCACCTGAAACTTCACGGAGCAACTTTTTGGATTATCAATCACACATTATAGGGCCAGGGGCCCACCACCTCTCGACGAGGGTGGGGGCGCGCCTGCCCCCCTAGGGCGCGCCCCTACGTCGTGGGCCCCCTGGTGCCTCTCCGACTCCAACTCCAACTCCAACTCTATATATTGTGTTTCGGGGAGAAAAAAAATCAGAGAGAAGAATTCATCACGTTTTACGATACAAAGCCTCCGCCAAGCCCTAAAACCTCTCGGGAGGGCTGATCTGGAATCCGTTTGAGGCTCCGGAGAGGGGAATCCGTCGCCATCGTCATCATCAACCATCCTCCATCACCAATTTCATGATGCTCGCCGCCGTGCGTGAGTAATTCCATCGTAGGCTTGCTGGACGGTGATGGGTTGGTTGGGATCTATCATGTAATCAAATTAGTTTTGTTAGGGTTTGATCCCTAGTGTCCACTATGTTCTGAGATTGATGTTCCTATGACTTTGCTATGCTTAATGCTTGTCACTAGGGCCCGAGTGCCATGATTTTAGATCTGAACCTATTAAGTTTTCATCAATATATGAGTGTTCTTGATCCTATCTTGCAAGTCTATAGTCACCTATTATGTGTTATGATCCGTTAACCCCGAAGTGAAAATAATCGGGATACTTACCGGTGATGATCGTAGTTTGAGGAGTTCATGTATTCACTATGTGTTAATTCTTTGTTCCAGTACTCTATTAAAAGGAGGCCTTAATATCCCTTAGTTTCCATAAGGACCCCGCTGCCACGGGAGGGTAGGACAAAAGATGTCATGCAAGTTCTTTTCCATAAGCACGTATGACTATATTCGGAATACATGCCTACATTATATCAATGAACTGGAGCTAGTTCTGTGTCACCCTAGGTTATGACTGTTACATGATGAACCGCATCCGGCATAATTCTCCATCACCGATCCTTTGCCTACGAGTTTTCCATATATTGTTCTTCGCTTATTTACTTTCCCGTTGCTATTGCTTTCTTGACGTGTGCCCCCATACCTCGTGCATTCCTTGTTGCTTTCTTGACGCAGGTTCCAAGTCCTCTGGATCATGTTCGTTCTGAAAATCACGTTCCCGAAGGTTTCACTCCGTTTGGACTCCGTTTGATATTCTTTTTCTGCGAAACTCTGAAATAGGCAAAAAACAGCAATTCTGGGCTGGGCCTCCGGTTAATAGGTTAGTCCCAAAAATAATATAAAAGTGTATAATAAAGCCCAATAATTTCCAAAACAGGATATAATATAGCATGGAACAATCAAAAATTATAGATACGCTGGAGACGTATCAGACATCACGGTCCCACACCATTGTCAACTTATGTAGTCAATAAACAAGAGAATTGCACAAGAAGCGGCCGATAGCTGGGACCAAGCAGCTCGAGCAGTATTTGTGTTTTTGAGGTGTGAGCACTGTAGAGTTTTTCTTAAGCGATGTTTAGCCCAGATATTAATTTTTCTCCTCTGAACAACAACGAAAACATCGCTGCAGCTATTAACTGGGCAGGCAGTTGCCCGTCTAGCCCAGGCCAGATATCAAGCCCAGATCTTAAATTTTTTCGAGCAGAAAATGGCTAGCCCAACTATACTTTTTTTAGGAATACCCAGGCAAGGTCAAGTTGTTATTCTCCGCCCAGCTGGGCTGCAAATTTTTCCTAGGAGGTATGCATTAGGCTTAGCAAGAAAATGGGCTTTAAGAAATAATAAATGGGATGTAATTATAAAAACTAGGCAGTAACTATAAAAAATGCACCAAACACGTAATTACTTTATAAAATATTATTTTTGGATATTGAAAATTTTAATTTCATTACTTGTTGCGAGCGCAATGTTTCATTGGATTTTTATGTAATACAAATTTATATTGAAATTGTATTTGATCTGACTAGAAATTTCGGGATAAAAATATTTCGGATCCCATCAAAATGTGGGAAATTTTATTGAATTCTGTTTTGAACAGTTGGTTGAAATGGGTTGTACTTTTAACAAACTGTAAATGGGCTGTAGTAAATTCCATTAGAATTCTGAAATTGGCTGCACATTCTTACAAATCTCAAATGGGCTATAAGTTCTCCACCACACACTTGTGGCCTTACTAAGTTGACGCGTCCTCTCAAAAAAAAGAGTTGACGCGTATGCAAGGCTTTGTCAACTTATAGTTAACACACGGTTCTAGTAGCAGTGGCCGTTGGATATCCATCCAACGGATGCCGTGCTTCTTCTTCAATCTCGGATATTCTAGCTTCACCCGCCCAAAAAATGATTCCTCCCCCTGACGTCTGGGGGCGCACCATTTCGGAAGCTGACCTGTGGGCCTACTAAGTTGACGTGTACCAAGGGCTTTGTCAACTTAGTCAATATAAACGGTTCTAGTTGCAGTGACTGTACGCTGTCCATCCAACGCCGTCATGCTTCTTCAACCTCTGGTCTTCTTGCTCCAGCCACCCAAAACAGCGCCAGTCGTTCCGCCTGCTCCTGCCACCCGTGGCCGGCTGTGCTGCCACGCAGGCACACCGCCCCCTACTACTCCCACCGCTGGCCAGGGCATCTCTCCACTCACCCACACCCCCTGTTATTCTGCGGCGATGACAGCCTCACACCGCAGCCGAACCAATGAACCGTCATACTCCTCTCCACGTGGGCATCCACTGCCGCATCTTCCCCGGCTCCGCGTCGTCCCTTCCTAGGCCTCGTCATCGTCCATTGCCCTGGTGCTCTCGGCGCGGCGTGGTCAACGTGGTCAAGGAACGACTTCCATCGAAAGAGTACTGTACGTGGAGAGGCTGACAGCTGGGTCCACAGTAGCCGCAAGGAAGTGCCTCCTTATTATGCGGAAAATAATTATTCCTCCACCTGACAGCAGGGACCCACCGGACGGGCCACCGTATTTGGCGAAAAAAACATTCCCCCTGACAGCTGGGACCCACCGGACGGGCCAACGTATTTCGCGAAAAAACGTTCCCCCCACTGTCAGCTCGGACCCACCGGAGGTGCCTCCTTATTACGCACAAAAAATGAATACTCCCCCTGCTAGTTGGGACCCACCTTGGTGGGAGGCTGACTTGTGGGCCTACTAAGTTGACGGGGATGGAGTGCTTTGTCAACTTAGTCAATATGAACGACTACCTCCAGTGACCTTACGATGTCCATCCAACGGCCGTAGTGCTTCTTCAACCTCTGGTCTTCTTTCTCCAGCCGCCCAAAGCAGCGCCGGTCATTCCGCATGCTCCTGCCTCCCGTGGCCGGCTGTGCTGCCGCAGAGGCCTCACCGCCCCTACTATTCCCACCGCTGGCCAGGCCCTGCAGCGACGACAGCCTCACACCGCAGCCGAACCAGTGAACCCTCGTACTCCTCTCCGCGCGGGCTTCCACCGCCGTGTCTTCCCCGGCTCCGTGTCGTTCCCTTCCTAGGCCTCGCCGTCGTCCACCGCCCTGGTGCTCTCGGCACGGCGTGGTCAACGTGGTCAAGGAACGACTTCCATTGGAAGAGTACTGTACATGGAGAGGCTGACAGTTGGGTCCACGGCGGCCGCAAGGAAGTGCCTCCTTATTACGCGCAAACAAATTATTCCTCCACCTGACAGCAGGGACAAACCGGACGGGCAATTGTATTTCGTGAAAAAATGTTTCCCCCTGACTGCTGGGACCTACCAGCTACATCTTCGCACACAAGGAAGTGTGTCCAGGCAAAAAAATGATTCACCCCCCTGACTGCTGGGACCCACCAGCTACATCTTCGCACGCAAGGAAGTGCCTGACAATCGGGACCCACCTGGTCGAAGCATACGTAGCGTTGTCATTCTGGTCGCGAACGTGTACGTACATACTGGTCGATGTAGAGGCGCACACGTGTCATAGTAGAGGCATGCACATAGCATGTACACGTACGTACAACGAACAGTGTGCAAGAAAGAAAATACGGCCACATACGTACATACGGGTAGGGTCTCGAAGACCTACTCGCGCATACGTACGGCCAGGGCTCGTGTACATGGCTGGGTCGGAACGGAGAAACAGCGTCGTCGTGTTCATGGGGAGCCAACCGGCTGGGTCGGAACGGAATGCATCATCGTGTTCATCGGGAGGGCTTGGACGGAACAGCCGATGGAAACGAGGCCTGGCGTATCGCAGAACGGAGGAAATGGCCTTGTGTTCGACCGACCATGTTCGAAACGGGATCCTGTTCATCGGGAGGGGTCTAGCGTACCGCAAAACGGAGGAAACGGACCTCCTACTGTCGAAACGGCGGTCCTGTTGATCGGGAGGGGTGTGGCGTACCGCAAAACGGAGGAAACGGACTTGTGTTGGAGCGCTACGGTCGAAACGGGGGTCCTGTTCATCAGGAGGGGTGTGGCGTACCGCAAAACGGGACTCCACGGGATACTGTTCATCTCCACCATCGACCCCCTCCAGCCTCCACGGGCTATTGTTCATCCATCGTCGACCTCCTCCAGCCTCCACCTTCGACAATTCATCCACGAGCTCCTGTTCATCCAGCCTCCACCGGCTACTGTTCAACTAGCCCTCTCCACGGGCTCCTGTTCAACCACCCCTCCATGGGCTACTGTTCATCCAACCCTCCACCGTCTACTGTTCATCCAGCCCTCCACGGGGTGGTCCTGTTCATCCTGCCCTCCACGGGGTCCTGTTCATCTAGCCCCAACTGGCTCGATAGATCGGGGTCCTATTCATCCAGAGGAAACATCACGGGGTCCTGTTCATCCACCCCCACCGGAACTGTTCATCCAACCCCCCCAGCAACGCTCACTGTTCATCCAGAGGCAGCATCGATCGGCTTCAGTTAGCAGCAGTAGCGAAGGAATCACTTGATCGAGTTTAGTTAACAGCCATCGATCGATCGCTCGGGTTCAGTATCGCGTAACCTGCAGTGCAATCGCTCGGGTTCAGTTAGATCCCAATGCCTCACTCGGGTTAAGTTAGAGCCCAACGCCTTGCACCCACGCGTGTGCGTGTACGAGAGAAACGCGCATCGGTCGACCCCGACCACCCACCATAACCGGGAACACCCTGATATTTTCCTCGCCCTCGCTTCTACCATAGTTTTTTCTGTGATGGATGGCTCAAAGAATGTCATGCAGCTTCGTCTTCGGCCCGCCCAAGACGAAAAGCCCATTTTCTGTCATGATTTTTTGTCATAGAAGTAGGACCACACCACATCTATGATGATACTGGCTTTTTCACAATTATTGTCATAGAAGTGTCATAAGTATTACAGAAAAAATTTGTTCGGCCCAAAATGTTACGGATGTGTCTTTTTTTTGTAGTGACTGCGCTCGCACGCCTCCCGTTCAGTCAAGGTTAAGCAGCTGTCCGCACAGGACCTCCTACAGCCATTAAAACCAAGACATGTGGCGTCACGTGAGTGGTTAACAGAACGCACACGATTTGAATTATACAAACGTTTGAGATATTAAAGTGGCAGCTATTTTTTAAAAATGCCTTTGTTGGCTATCATTATTCGAGTGCGCCTTCTCCCAAAATGGACAGGAAAAATACCACATCATGTCGGGTGCCATTCCATGATAGCATGCCAAGTTTAATGAATTTCAGACGAGTTTTGGATTTACTAGAATTTAAAAACCAGGCATCTCAATGTTTTGGCGCCAATCAACGGTGCCCTGGTGTTTGAAATTCATTCCCATTTCTTGCATGGGACCTAAGCATGCACCCAAGGACACATACTTGATTTTTCAACCAATTTATATGCACTGGAGCATGTGCATGTAGTTCAAATTTGAATTATGCACATAATTGCACTGAAAACTCAGTTAATGCATAAAAATATCCAAAAAAAACCCGAAAAATCACAAAAATTGACACAACACTCATGTTGTTCTATGTTGACACGAGAAATTTTTTGGAAGCAATAAGAGGCAGTGGATATCATTTCGTCCCCAAAGGTGGGACATTCCCTACCGAAACCATGATGCTTGTTGTGAGAAGCTACGATTTGTGAGAAGCATATACCCAAACCTGCCCCAATTGGTACAAAAATGTTACCACGACATGTTGATGCCGCTCCATGAAAGCATGCCAAGTTTCATGAATTTCAGACGAGTTTTGGATTTACTAGAATTTAAAAACCAGGCATTTCAATGTTTTTCCGGCAATCAACGGTGCCCTGGTGTTTGAAATTCATTCCTATTTCTTGCATGGGACCTAAGCATGCACCCAAGGACACATATTTGATTTTTCAACCAATTTATATGCACTAGAGCATGTGCATGTAGTTCAAATTTGAATTATGCACGTAAATGCATTGAAAACTTAGTTAATGCATAAAAATGTCCAAAAGAACCCCGAAAAATCACAAAAATTGACACAACACTCATGTTGTTCTATGTTGACATGAGATTGTTTTTGGAAGCAATAAGAAGCAGTGGATATTGTTTCGCCCCTAAAGGTGGGACGTTCCCTACCGAAACCATGATGCTTGTTGTGAGAAGCTCTGGTTTGTGAGAAGCATATACCCAAACCTGCCCCAAAATGGACAAAATTTTTACCACGGCATGTCGATGCCGCTCCATGAAAGCATGCCAAGTTTCATGAATTTCAGACAAGTTCTGGATTTACTAGAATTTAAAAACCAAGCATCTCAATGTTTTGCCGGCAATCAACGGTGCCCTGGTGTTTGAAATTCATTCCCATTTCTTGCATGGGACCTAAGCATGCACCCAAGGACACATATTTAATTTTTCAACCAATTTATATGCACTGGAGCATGTGCATGTAGTTCAAATTTGAATTATGCACATAAATGCATTGAAAACTCAGTTAATGCATAAAAATGTCCAAACAAACCCTGAAAAATCCCAAAAATTGACACAACACTCCTGTTGTTCTATGTTGACACGAGAAATTTTTTGAAAGCAATAAGAGGCAATGGATATCGTTTCGTCCCCAAAGGTGGGACGTTCCCTACCGAAACCATCATGCTTGTTGTGAGAAGCTTTGGTTTGTGAGAAGCATATACCCGAACCTACCCCAAATGGGACAATTTTTTAACATCGCATGTCGATGCCGCTGCATCATAGCATGCCAAGTTTCATGAATTTCAAACGAGTTTTGGATTTACTAGAATTTAAAAACCAGACATCTCAATGTTTTGCCGGCAATCAACAGTGCCCTGGTGTTTGAATTTCATTCCCATCTCTTGCATGGGACCTAGAAATTCACCCAAGGACATAGATTAGATTTTTCAACCAACCTTAGTGCATTGGAGCATGTGCATGTAGTTCAAATTTGAATTATGCACATAAAATGCCTAGAAAACCCAGTTAATGCATACAAATGTCCAAACGAACCCCGAAAAATCACAAAAATTGACACACCACTCCTATTGTTCTATGTTGACACTAGAATTTTTTTGAAAGCAATAAGAGGCAATGGATATTGTTTCGTCCCCAAAGGTGGGACGTTCCCTATCGAAACCATCATGCTTGTTGTGAGAAGCTTATACCCGAACCTGCCCCAAATGGGACAATTTTTTTACCACGACATGTTGATGTCGCTCCACGATAGCATGCCAAGTTTCATGAATTTCATACGAGTTTTGGATCTACTAGAATTTAAAAACCAGACATCTCAATGTTTTGCCAGCAATCATCAATGCCCTGGTGTTTGAATTTCATTCCCATCTCTTGTGTGGGACCTAGAAATTCACCCAAGGACACACATGTGATTTTTCAACCAACTTTAGTGCATTGGAGCATTGATACGTCTCCAACGTATCTATAATTTTTGATTGTTCCATGCTATTATATTATCAACCTTGGATATTTTATATGCATTTATATGCTATTTTATATGATTTTTGCGACTAACCTATTAACCTAGAGCCCAGTGCCAGTTTCTGTTTTCCCCTTGTTTTTGAGTATCACAGAAAAGGAATACCAAACGGAGTCCAATTGACGTGCCAATTTTTGATGATTTTTATGGACCAAAAGAAGCCCCCGGAGTAAAAGAGTTGTGCCAGAAGAGTCCCGGGCTGTCCACGAGGGTAGGGGGCGGGCCCTACCCCCTAGGCATGGGCCCCTATCTCGTGGACGATCCTTAGACCCCCCTGACGTGAGACCTACGCCAAAAATTACTATAAATATAGAAACCCCTGATAACCCACAAGTATAGGGGATCCCAACAGTTTTTGAGGGTAGAGTATTCGACCCAAATTTATTGATTCGACACAAGGGGAGCCAAAGAATATTCTCAAGTATTAGCAGCTGAGTTTTTAATTCAACCACACCTGGAAACTTAATATCTTCAGCAAGGTATTTAGTAGCAAAGTAATATGATAGTAGTGGTAACGATAGCAAAAACTAATGGTAGAAAAGTAATATTTTTGGGTTATGTAGTGATTGTAACAGTAGGAACGGAAAAGTAAATAAGCGAAGAACAATATATGAAAAGCTCGTAGGCAATGGATCGGTGATGGAGAATTATGCCGGATGCGATCGATCATGTAACAGTCATAACATAGGGTGACACAGAACTAGCTCCAGTTCATCAATGTAATGTAGGCATGTATTCTGAATATAGTCATACGTGCTTATGGAAAAGAACTTGGATGACATATTTTGTCCTACCCTCCTGTGGCAGCGGGGTCCTATTGGAAACTAAGGGATATTAAGGCATCCTCTTAATAGAGTAGCGGACCAAAGCATTAACACATAGTGAATACATGAACTCCTCAAACTACGGTCATCACCGGGAGTGGTCCCGATTATTGTCACTTCGGGGTTGCCGGATCATAACACATAGTAGGTGACTATAGACTTGCAAGATAGGATCAAGAACTCACATATATTCATGAAAACATAATAGGTTCAGATCTGGAATCATGGCACTCGGGCCCTAGTGACAAGCATTAAGCACACCAAAGTCATAGCAACATCAATCTCAGAACATAGTGGATACTAGGGATCAAACCCTAACAAAACTAACTCAATTACATGATAAATCTCATCCAACCCATCACCGTCCAGCAAGCCTACGATGGAATTACTCACGCACGGCGGTGAGCATCATGAAATTGGTGATGGAGGTAGGTTGATAATGACGATGGCGACGGATTCCCCTCTTCGGAGACCCGAACGGACTCCAGATCAGCCCTCCCGAGAGGTTTTAGGGCTTGGCGGCGGCTCCGTATTGTAAAACGTGATAAATTCTTCTCTCTGATTTTTCTCTCCCCGAAAGTGAATATATGAAGTCAAGGTTGAGGTCGGTGGAGCGTCAGGGGGCCCACGAGGCAGGGGGCGCGCCTAGGGGGGTAGGGCGCGCCCCCACCCTCGTGGACAGGGTGTGGCCCCCTGACATGGATCTTCCTTCTAGTATTTCTTATATATTCCAAAAATAATCTCCGTTGATTTTCAGGTCATTCTAAGAACTTTTATTTCTGCACAAAAATAACACCATGGCAATTCTGCTGAAAACAACGTCAGTCCGGGTTAGTTCCATTCAAATCATGCAAGTTAGAGTCCAAAACAAGGGCAAAAGTGTTTGGAAAAGTAGATACGACGGAGACGTATCAACCCCCAGAAATAAACCTAGATTGGGAGTTCCGCCGCCGCAAGCCTCTGTAGCCACCGAAAACCAATCTAGACCCGTTCCGGCACCCTGCCAGAGGGGGAAATCCCTCTCCGGTGTCCATCTTCATCATCCCGATGCTCTCCATGACGAGGAGGGAGTAGTTCACCCTCGGGGCTGAGGGTATGTACTAGTTGCTATGTGTTTGATCTCTCTCTCTCGTCTTCTTGATTTGGCACGATCTTGATATATCGCGAGCTTTGCTATTATAGTTGGATCTTATGATGTTTCTCCCCCTATACTCTCTTGTAATGAATTGAGTTTTCCATTTGAAGTTTTCTTATCGGATTGAGTCTTTAAGGATTTGAGAACACTCGACGTATGTCTTGCATGTGCTTATCTATGGTGACAATGGGATATCACGTGATCTACTTGATGTATGTTTTGGTGATCAACTTGCGGGTTCTGTGACCCCGTGAACTTATGCATAGGGGTTGGCACACGTTTTCGTCTTGACTCTCCGGTAGAAACTTTGGGGCACTCTTTGAAGTTCTTTGTGTTGGTTGAATAGATGAATTTAAGATTGTGTGATGCATATCGTATAATCATACCCACGGATACTTTAGGTGACATTGGAGTTTCTAGGTGACATTAGGGTTTTGGCTGATTTGTGTCTTAAGGTGTTATTCTAGTACGAACTCTAGGATAGATCGAACGGAAAGAATAGCTTCGTGTTATTTTACTACGGACTCTTGAATAGATCGATCAGAAAGGATAACTTTGAGGTGGTTTCGTACCCTACAATAATATCTTCGTTTGTTCTCCGCTATTAGTGACTTTGAAGTGACTCTTTGTTTCATGTTGAGGGATAGTAATATGATCCAATTATGTTATTATTGTTGAGAGAACTTGCACTAGTGAAAGTATGAACCCTAGGACTTGTTTCCTAGCATTGCAATACCGTTTACACTCACTTTTATCACTTATTACCTTGCTGTTTTTATATTTTCAGATTACAAAAACCTATACCTACCATCCATATTGCACATGTATCACCATCTCTTCGCCGAACTAGTGCACCTATACAATTTACCATTGTATTGGATGTGTTGGGGACAAAAGAGACTCTTTGTTATTTGGTTGCAGGGTTGCTTGAGAGAGACCATCTTCATCCTACGCCTCCCACGGATTGATAAACCTTAGGTCATCCACTTGAGGGAAATTTGCTACTGTCCTACAAACCTCTGCACTTGGAGGCCCAACAACGTCTACGAGAAGAAGGTTGTGTAGTAGACATCAAACTCTTTTCTGGCGTCGTTGTCGGGGAGGTTAGCGCTTTAAGGTATATCTTTAGATCTTGCAATCGAATCTTTTAGTTTCTTGTTTTATCACTAGTTTAGTCTATAAAAGAAAACTACAAAAAAAATGGAATTAAGGTTGCCTCATATGCTTCATCTTTTTAATGTCTTTCGTGAAAATAAGGATTCCGATAATTGTGCCAAAGGGTTAGAAGAAGAATGTATTAAAATGTTTGGCACTAAATCTTTGGATGATGAGCATGATTGCAATGTTTTTAATATGAATTCTTTGAATATCCATGATGCTAATGATATGCAAAGCCTCAAGCTTGGGGATGTTATGTTTGATGAAGATGATATTTTTTGTCCCCCAAGTTTTGATGAGCAAATTTATTTTGATGATAGCATGCCTCCTATTTATGATGATTATATTGATGAAAGTGGGTTTGGAAGAGTGTTAACTTTAGGAAGTATTGATCCCACTATTTTGGAGGGTGTTGAATCTTATTGTGATAATTACGAAAGTGGGTTTGGATATGTCATGACTTTAGTTAATGTTAATCCCACTATTTTGGAAAAGTGTCAACTTTGCATACATGTGGATCGTGTTAAGAATATGTTTTGTGATAGCTATATTGTTGAATTTTGTTATGATCCTACATGTAATTATTATGAGGGAGGAACATATGCTTGTAGGAATTGCAATAATATCAAGTTTCCTCTCTATGAGTTGAAAATCTTGAAGTTATGCTTGTTTTACCTTCCTATGCACGTTGATTCTTGTTCCATAAATTGTTTCCTCACAAAATCCCTATGCATGGGAAGTGGGTTAGACTTAAATGTGCTACTCATATTCTTCATGATGCTCTCTTTATGTTTCAATTATTATCTTTTATGTGAGCATCATTGAAATCATCATGCCTAGCTAGGGGTGTTAAACGATAGCGCTTGTTGGGAGGCAACCCAATTTTATTTTTGTTCCTTGTTTTTTGTTCCTGGTTAGTAATAAATAATTCGTCTAGCCTCTGTTTAGATGTGGTCTTATGTTTTAATTAGTGTTTGTGCCAAGTAGAACCTTTGGAAAGACTTGGGTGAAGTCTTTATGATCTTGCTGTAAAAACCAAAACTTTAGCGCTCACGAGATTAGCTACCAACTTTTACTGGAGAGTGCTATTAAGTTGATTCTTTTTGCAGATGATTAATAGAAAAATTCCTCACGTCCACAAACTTATTTCAGAATTGTCTGAGTTCCAGAAGTATATGTTTGATACAGATTACTACAGACTGTTCTTTTTTCACAGATTCAGTTTTCTATGTGTTGTTTGCTTATTTTGATGAATCTATGAGTAGTATCAGAGGGTATGAACTATAGAGAAGTTGGAATACAGTAGATATTACACCAATATGAATTTAGAATGAGTTCACAACAGTACCTAAGTGCTGATTTATCTTCTTATACTAACGGAGCTTACGAGTTTTCTGTTAAGTTTTGTGTTGTGAAGTTTTCATGTTTTGGGTAAAGATTCAATGGACTATGGAATAAGGAGTGGCAAGAGCCTAATCTTGGGGATGCCCAAGGCACCCTGATACGTCTCCGTCGTATCTACTTTTCCAAACACTTTTTCCCTTGTTTTGGACTCTAACTTGTATGATTTGAATGGAACTAACCCGGACTGACGCTGTTTTCAGAAGAATTGCCATGATGTTGTTTTATGTGCAGAAAACAAAAGTTCTCGGAATGACCTGAAACTCCACGGAATATCTTGCAATAACTAATAAAAAATCCTTGCCAAAGATGAAGACCAGAGGGCCCACACCCTGTTCACGAGGGTGGGGGGCGCCCCCCTAGGGCGCGCCCCCATACCTCGTGGGCTCCCTGGAGTCCTCCCGACTCCAACTCCAACTCTATATATCTGCTTTCGGGGAGAAAAAAAGAAGAGAAGATTTCATCGCGTTTTACGATGCAGAGCCGACGCCAAGCCCTAAAACCTCTCGGGAGGGCTGATCTGGAGTCCGTTCGGGGCTCCGGAGAGGGAGGTTCATCGCCGTTGTCATCATCAACCATCCTCCATCACCAATTTCATGATGCTCACCACCGTGCGTGAGTAATTCCATCGTAGGCTTGCTGGACGGTGATGGGTTGGATGAGATTTACCACGTAATCGAGTTAGTTTGGTTAGGGTTTGATCCCTAGTATCCACTATGTTTTGAGATTGATGTTGCTATGACTTTGCTATGCTTAATGCTTGTCACTAGGGCCCGAGTGCCATGATTTCAGATCTGAACCTATTATGTTTTCATCAATATATGAGAGTTCTTGATCCTATCTTGCAAGTCTATAGTCACCTATTATGTGTTATGATCCGTTAACCCCGAAGTGGCAATAATCGGGATACTTACCGGTGATGACCGTAGTTTGAGGAGTTCATGTATTCACTATGTGCTAATGCTTTGTTCCGGTTCTCTATTAAAAGGAGGCCTTAATATCCCTTAGTTTCCATTAGGACCCCGCTGCCACGGGAGGGTAGGACAAAAGATGTCATGCAAGTTCTTTTCCATAAGCATGTATGACTATATTCGGAATACATGCCTACATTACATTGATGAATTGGAGCTAGTTCCGTGTCACTCTATGTTATGACTGTTACATGATGAACCACATCCGGCATAATTATCCATCACGGATCCGATGCCTATGAGCTTTCCATGTACTAGTTTACGCTTATTTACTTTCCCATTACTATTGTTACAATCACTACATAATACCAAAAATATTACATTGCTTTCATTACTCTTTTGTTACCGTTACCACCACTATCGTATTACTTGGCTACTAAAAACTCTGCTGCAGATACTAATTTTCCAGGTGTGGTTGAATTGACAACTCAGCTGCTAATACTTGAGAATATTCTTTGGCTCCCCTTGTGTCGAATCAATAAATTTGGGTTGAATACTCTACCCTCGAAAGCTGTTGCGATCCCCTATACTTGTGGGTTATCAAGACTAATTTCTGGCGCCGTTGCCAGGGAGCATAGCTCTATTCTTTGAGTCACTTGGGATTTATATTTGCTGGACACTATAAAGAATTTGAAAGATAGTAAGACAACAATTTATCCCTCAACTACGAGGGGAGGTAAGGAACTGCCATCTAGCTCTGCACTTGATTCACCTTCTGTTATGAGTAAGATTGCGACACCTAAACCTGCTTCGCTATTCGTTCTGATATGTCGCATGCTATTGATGATGCTACTTCTGCTATACATGATACTTATGATGAAACTACTTCTATGCTTGATACTATTGTGCCACTTGGTGATTTTCTCGAGGAACGACTTGCTAGGGCTAGAGAGATTGAAAATATTGAGTCTGATTATGATGATGAAGAATCACTTGTTATTCCTGAGGGTTATTTACTTGATCTAGAAGCTTCTTTAGCTATTTTAGCTTCCAAAGATTGATATGAACTCAAAATGTTATTAGCTAAATGGAATAAGCAATCTCTAAATGCTAGGATGAAACCTGACCATGCTTTTGCTAATTCACCTATCTGTGTTACTGATAAGGATTATGAATTCTCTGTTGATCCTGATATAATTACTTTGGTTGAATCTGATCATTTTCATCGCTATGAATCTGAAACTGTTGTGGCACATCCTACTAAATTAAATGATATAGCCACCCTGTTCACTAATGATGAGAGATCGCGCTACTTTTATATCCTCAAAATATTTTCGTTCTCCTTAAAGGGTGATGCTAAAATATGGTTTAATTCTCTTGATCCTGTTTGTGTGTGTAGCCCCCAGGATATGATTTACTACTTCTCTGGTAAATATTTCCCTGCTCATAAGAAACAAGCTGCTTTAAAGGAAATATACAACTTTGTGCAAATTAAAGAAGAGAGTCTCCCACAAGCTTGGGGGAGGCTTCTCAAGTTATTTAATGCTTTGCGTGATCATCCTCTTAAGAAAAATGAAATACTTGATATTTTTTACAATGGACTAACCGATGCTTCCAGAGATTACCTGGATAGTTGTGCTGGTTCTCTTTTCAGGGAAAGAACACCGGATGAAGCTGAAATCTTATTGCATAATATGTTGACAAATGAAAATAATTGGGCACCTCCTGATCCAGCTCTTGCTCCAATTAATGATCCTATTCCTAAACCAACTCTGAAGAAGAGAGGTGTTCTATTTCTCAGTCCCGAAGATATGCAAGAGGCAAACAAATCTAAGAAAGAAAAAGGTATTAAAGCTGAAGATGTTAAGAATTTACCTCCTATTGAAGAAATACATGGTCTTAATTTACCGCTTGCCGAAGAAACATATGATTTTGATCCTTTACTTATTGAAGAACCTCCAGACCTCGATAACCCGACACAGGTAGTAAAGGTAAATTCTCTCTATAGATATGATAGAGCTGAAATCCCTCCTACTAAAATTGCTAGTCAGTGCTTGGATGAGTTTGATAATTTTATGTTTAAGCAAGAAGACTTCAATGCTTATTTTGGTAGACAATTAAAACAAGATGCTAATATGATTATATACTTGGGTGATTATATGGCTAATATTAGAGGTGAACTTAAACTTGTTAGCAAACATACTTCTATGGTTACCACTCAAGTAGAACAAGTACTTAAAGCTCAAAAGGAATTGCTCAATGAGATGAATAGTAAGAAAAATAATTATGATGTTAAAGTGGCTACTAGAACTAGTAGAATGACTCAGGAACCTTTGTATCCTGAAGGCCACCCTAAGAGAATTGAGCAAGATTCTTAGAGATGTAATATTGATGCACCTAGTTCTTCTAAAAAGAAGAAAAAGAAAAATGATAGAACTGTGAAAACTTCTAGTGAACCTATTGCTGAACCACCTGATAACTCAAATGATATCTCTATGTCTGATGCTGAAACATAATCTGGCAATGAACATGAACCTAGAAAATGTTAATGATGATGTTCATAATAATGCTCAACCTAGTAATGATAATGATGTAGAAATTGAACCTGCTGTTGATCTTGATAACCCACAATCAAAGAATCAACGTTATGATAAGAAAGACTTTGTTGCTAAGAAACATGGTAAAGAAAGAGAACCTTGGGATCAGAAACCCATGCCTTTTCCTCCCAAACCATCCAAGAAAAAGGATGATGAGGATTTTGAGCGCTTTGCTAAAATGATTGGACCTATCTTTTTGCGTATGCGATTGACTGATATGCTCAAAATGAATCCTTATGCTAAGTACATGAAAGATATTGTTACAAATAAAAGAAAGATACCAGAAGCTGAAATTTCCACCATGGTTTCTAATTATACTTTTAAGGGTGGAATACCAAAGAAACTTGGAGATCCAGGAGTACCTACTATACCATGCTCCATTTAAAGAAACTATGTTAAAACTGCTTTATCTGATCTTGGAGCCGGTGTTAGTGTTATGCCTCTCTCTTTATATCGTAGACTTGACTTGAATAAGTTGACACCTACTGAAATATCTTTGCAAATGGCTGATAAATCGACTGCTATACCTGTCGGCATTTGTGAGGATGTGCCTGTTGTGGTTGCAAACGTTACTATTTTAACGGACTTTGTTATTCTTGATATTCCCGAGGACGATAGTATGTCTATTATTCTTGGAAGACCTTTTCTTAATACTGCAGGGGCTGTTATTGATTGCAGCAAAGGCAATGTCACTTTTCATGTTAACGGTAATGAGCATACGGTACACTTTCCGAGGAAACAACCTCAAGTTCATAGTATCAATTCTATCGGAAAAATTCCATCGATTATATTTGGAGGTTTTGAATTTCCTCTTCCTATTGTCAAGAAGAAATATTATATATTTATTATTGGGGATGTGCATATCCCCGTTGAGGTAACCTAGTGTTATTTGAAATTTCTCCGGTTTCATGTTAATCGGAATGAGTTTGTTAACAAGACTTGATCAACCTTGTTAGTGGATTCCTTTTGATGAGCATGAGATGGATGAAACTAGAAGCACAACCTTCTGTACCCTCTCTACACTTTCTGTTATTTAGTTGAAATGAAGTAAAAATAAATAATTTTCTGTCTGTTATCTGATTATCTATGCAATATAAAAATACGTCGAAAATAAAAGTTCTCCAAATGCCCTGAAAGTTGAATATGATTTTTTCTAGAATATTTGAGGATTTATGGAACAAAGAACACACCAGGGGGCCAACCACCTTGCCACGAGGGTGGAGGGCGCGCCCACCCCCTAGGGTGCGCCCCCTGCCTCGTGGGCCCACGGTGGCCCTCCTCCACTTATTCCTGCACCCATCCTCTTCTTCTTCCTCCCACAAACACGAAAACCAACTCAAGCACGAGTTCCAGCCCTCTTTGCTGCCATTTTCGATCTCCTTGCTCAAAGCACCTCTCACAAAACTACTTGGGGAGATTGTTCCTTGGTATGTGACTCCTCCATTGGTCCAATTAGTTTTTGTTCAAGTGCTTTATTCATTGCAAATTTTTGCTGCTTAGGTGACCTTGTTCTTGAGCTTGCATGTCAAATTTATATGGTCAAAAGTAGTTTTGATGCATGATATAGGCCCTAGGCACTTGTAGGAGTGGTTGCTATCAATATTATCGAGTTTGGTTTACTTTTATTTTGAAGTTACTAAAAATTTCAGAATTTTCCAGAAAATGATGAGGAGATTATTGAGGGGCTCATCGAGCCAAAGCTCGAAGGAAAAGGCACCGAAGCCTAAGTATAATTTGCCGCGCACCGCGGAGGTTCGGGCATGTGAATGGCCTTCCGAGGATTTCTTGAGAGCAGCCGAGATTTATGAAGGTTTTCATGAATTGGCTCATAATGCAGGCCTCACCGCTTTCCTCCACGACCAATGCGATCAGTATCTCTTACTCACAAACGCCTTTGTGCAAAACTTTCATTTTCATTCTAGGAACTCTCCACCTACGATGGAGTTTCATTTATATGATGAGCATAAGGAGATGTCACTTTATGATTTTTGTCGGATTTGTTTAGTCCCTTTTGAGGGCAAGACAGAAGAACCACAACGTGATGATGTGGAGGGATTTATTAATACTAGCACTGTAGATGAAACTAGGAAGGTTTTCGATGCACGAATCACTAGCATACATTTTCCTGTCTTACGTTACTTTGCATTATTTGCTAGCCGTTGCTTAATTGGTCGCGGAAACTGTGGAAACCTTAGTATCCCTGATATTATTATTTTGCTCCAAGGTTTATACAGTGATAACACTTTTAGTATGGGCGGTATTATTGCTAAACGGTTAAGTTTGAACCGTACAAAGGGCCCTATCTTGGAGGCATCTATGCTACACGCCTAGCTGCACATTTTAACATACCTATTAGGCATGCTAAGAAGGAAGATTACGTGCTGCCTCGTGTTTATCTAGATTATAAAAGTATGGTGGCACATGATTTTATTATTAAGAATAGGGCAGGAGAGCTTAAATATCAATTGTTCTTTAATAAACATCATCCTGAGACTATTACCTTGCCTGCTCCTTCTTTGTTTGATTTGAATGTAGGCACGTACCTTGTTCCGTTGACGGCTATTCACGCCTACCGGAACCGTGCACCAGCCGAGGAGCCAGAACCGGAACCACAATTTGATCCTTCATGACAGTCTAACTATCAGTGGGATCCGGAGATGATTGCCAGCCAGTGGCAATCGGAGCCTTCTTCTTCCTCATCGCAGTATGACCCCAACTATTATTATGGATATCCGCCAGGCCAGCCCTGGCCATAGACCAACTTAGGCCAAAAGCCTAAGCTTGGGGGAGTACATATTTCTCACCGTCATTACATTTATGCTCACACACTCATTGCTATATGTCGGTGCTCATACTTTTTCATTGTATCATCCATGCTAGTTTATTTCCTTTTATGCTTTCTTCTTGTGTGTTTAATAAACCTTAAGAAAAATCAAAAAATTAGTTGTAGCTTTTAATCAGTTTAATTTCCATGCTTGTAGTAGTAATTAAAAAGAAAACCCAAAAATATTTCCCGTTCTTCTTTTGCTTGTTGGGAGCTTTCCCGTGTAAATAGTTTTATTTCTTTTCTTTTCTTTGGGGGTCAGTAGGAGAAGACCATGATTAAATTGTTGAAGTGGCTCTTATATGCTTTATTGTTGATTTAACTAAGAGCCCATATTGCTTTGTCTTCTCCTGTTTATTGAATGCTCGCAGATTCCAGCTTAGTCCAATGCACGTGCATTCTTATTATTATTCACATCGTTCGGCCGTGCAAGTGAAAGGCAATTATGATGATATATGATGGACTGACTGAGATGAGAAAAGCTGGTATGAACTCGACCTCTTTTGTTTTTGTAAATATGATGAGTTCATCGTTCTTGATTCAGCTTGTTATGAATAAACATGTTCGCAATGACAATTAGAGATCATAGTTGCTTGTGCCATGCTTGATTAGCTATGAGTTATAATGGTTTACCTTGTGTGCCAACATGCTATTGAGATGGTTATGATGTGGTATGATGGGGTGGTATCCTCCTTTGAATGATTTAAGTGACTTGACTTGGCACATGTTCATGCATGTAGTTGAAACAAATCAACATAGCCTTCACGATATTTATGTTCATGGTGGATTATATCCTACTCATGCTTGCATCCAATGTTTATTAATTTTAATGCATGTACATGGCTATTGTCGCTCTCTAGTTGGTCGCTTCCCAGTCTTTTGCTAGCCTTCACCTGTACAAAGCGGGAATACTGCTTGTGCATCCAATCCCTTAAACCCCAAAGTTATTCCAGATGAGTCCACTATACCTTCCTATATGCGGTATCTACCTGCCGTTCCAAGTAAATTTGTATGTGCCAAACTCTAAACCTTCAACTAATCATCTTGTTTTGTATGCTTGAATAGCTCATGTATCAACTAGGGTTGTCTGTATCTTCCATGCTAGGCGGGTTATTCTCAAGAGGAGTGGACTCCGCTCCTCACTCACGAGAAAATGGCTGGTCACCGGGATGCCCAGTCCCATGCTTTATGCAAACTAAATCAAAATAATTGCAAAACAATACTCCCCCTGGGACTGTTGTTAGTTGGAGGCACTCGTTGTTTCGAGAAAGCCATTGATTAATGTTTGTTGGTGGAGGGGGAGTATAAACTTTACCATTCTGTTTGGGAACCTCCTATAATGTGTGTAGCATGGAAGATATCGCCATCTCTTGGTTGTTATGTTGACAATGAAAGTATACTGCTCAAAATATCATTCACCTCTGTTTCAGAACCGAGCTCTGGCACCTCTACAAATCCCTGCTTCCCTCTGCGAAGGGCCTATCTATTTACTTTTATGTTGAGTCATCACCCTCTTATTAAAAGCACTAGCTGGAGAGCGCAGCTGTCATTTGCATCCATCACTGTTAATTTATATTGGGTGTGACTATGATTGGATCTCTTTTACCATGAATTACAATGTTTAGTCAGTCCTTGATCTTTAAAGGTGCTCTGCATTTATGTTTTGCGGTCTCAGAAAGGGCTAGCGAGATACCATCTTGTTATATCATATTATGATTGTTTTGAGAAAGTGTTGTCATCCGAGATTTATTATTATGGCTTGCTAGTAGATTATGCTATTGATATGGGTAATCATGAGACTTGAGAATTATTGCAAATGTGGTTAGTTATAATCTTTACTGAAAACTTGAATGCTAGCTTGACATATTTACAACAACAAGAGCAAACAGAGTTTGTAAAAGTTTTTCTTTATTTCTTTCAGTTTGTCAACTGAATTGCTTGAGGACAAGCAAGGGTTTAAGCTTGGGGGAGCTGATACGTCTCTGTCGTATCTACTTTTCCAAACACTTTCGCCCTTGTTTTGGACTCTAACTTGTATGATTTGAATGGAACTAACCCGGACTGACGCTGTTTTCAGCAGAATTGCCATGATGTTGTTTTATGTGCAGAAAACAAAAGTTCTCGGAATGACCTGAAACTCCACGGAATATCTTACAATAAATAATAAAAAATCCTCGCCAAAGATGAAGACCAGGGGGCCCACACCCTGTCCACGAGGGTGGGGCGCCCCCCTAGGGCTCGCCCCCTACCTTGTGGGCCCCCTGGAGACCTCCCGACTCCAACTCCAACTCTATATATCTGCTTTCAGGGAGAAAAAATAGAAGAGAAGATTTCATCGCGTTTTACGATACGGAGCCACCGCCAAGCCCTAAAACCACTCGGGAGGGCTGATCTGGAGTCCGTTCGGGGCTCCGGAGAGGGGGATTCATCGCCGTCGTCATCATCAACCATCCTCCATCACCAATTTCATGATGCTCACCGTCGTGCGTGAGTAATTCCATCGTAGGCTTGCTGGACGGTGATGGGTTGGATGAGATTTACCATGTAATCGAGTTAGTTTGGTTAGGGTTTGATCCCTGGTATCCACTATGTTCTGAGATTGATGTTGCTATGACTTTGCTATGCTTAATGCTTGTCACTGGGGCCCGAGTGCCATGGTTTCAGATCTGAACCTATTATGTTTTCATCAATATATGAGAGTTCTTGATCCTATCTTGCAAGTCTATAGTCACCTATTATGTGTTATGATCCATTAACCCCAAAGTGACAATAATCGGGATACTTACCGGTGATGATCGTAGTTTGAGGAGTTCATGTATTCACTATGTGCTAATGCTTTGTTCTGGTTCTCTATTAAAAGGAGGCCTTAATATCACTTAGTTTCCATTAGTACCCCGCTGCCACGGGAGGGTAGGACAAAAGATGCCATGCAAGTTCTTTTCCACAAGCACGTATGACTATATTCGGAATACATGCCTAATATTACATTGATGAATTGGAGCTAGTTCTATGTCACCCTATGTTATGACTGTTACATGATGAACCACATCCGGCATAATTATCCTTCACTGATCCGATGCCTACGAGCTTCCCATATACTGGTTTACTCTTATTTATTTTCCCATTGCTATTGTTACAATCACTACATAATACCAAAAATATTACTTTGCTTTCATTACTCTTTTGTTACCGTTACCACCACTATCGTATTACTTTTCTACTAAACACTCTGCTGCAGATACTAGGTTTCTAGGTGTGGTTGAATTGACAACTCAGCTGCTAATACTTGAGAATATTCTTTGGCTCCCGTTGTGTTGAATCAATAAATTTGGGTTGAATACTCTACCCTAAAAAGCTGTTGCGATCCCCTATACTTGTGGGTTATCACACCCCAAGGTAATATTCAAGGACAACCAAAATCCTAAGCTTGGGGATGCCCCGGAAGGCATCCCCTCATTGGTCTTCGTTCATCGGTAACTATACTTGGAGATATATTTTTATTCACCACATGATATGTGTTTTGGTTGGAGTGTCATTTTATTTTATTTTATTTTGCTTGTTGTTTGAATAATATCCCAAGATCTTAAATTCATAAATTTTATAGATTCTTCACATAGTTACATAATTATTGAACTACTCATTGATCTTCACTTATACCTTTCGGAGTAGTTTGCCGTTTGCTCTAGTGCTTCACTTATATCTTTTTAGAGCACGGTGGTAGTTTTATTTTATAGAAATTATTGATCTCTCATGCTTCACTTATATTATTTTGAGAGTCTTTTAGAACATCATGGTAATTTGCTTTGGTTATCAAATTAGTCCTAATATGATGGGCATCCAAGATGGGTACAATAAAAACTTTCATAGAAAGTGCATTGAATACTATGAGAAGTTTGATACTTGATAATTGTTTTGAGATATGAAGATGGTGATATTAGAGTCATGCTAGTTGAGTAGTTTTGAATTTGAGAGATACTTGTGTTAAAGTTTGTGATTCACGTAGCATGCACGATGGTGAACCGTTATGTGATGAAGTCGGAGCATGATTTATTTTGTTATTTATTTATTGTTCTCCTTATGAGTGGCGGTCAGGGACGAGCGATGGTCTTTTCTTACCAATATATCCCCCTAGGAGCATGCGCGTAGTACTTCGTTTCAATAACTAATAGATTTTTGCAATAAGTATGTGAGTTCTTTATGACTAATGTTGAGTCCATGGATTATACGCACTCTCACCCTTCCACCTTTGCTAGCCTCTCTAATACTGCACACCATTCACCGGTATCATACACCCACCATATACCTTCCTCAAAATAGCCACCATACCTACCTATTACGGCATTTCCATAGCCATTCCGAGATATATTGCCATGCAACTTTCCACCATTCCGTTCATTCTGACACACTCCATCATTGTGATATTTCCTTGCATGATCATGTAGCTGACATCGTATTTGCGGTAAAGCCACTATTCATAATTTGTTTCATACATGTCACTCTTGATTCATTCCACACCCCGGTGCACCGCCGGAGGCATTCACATAGAGTCATATCTTGTTCTAAGTATCGAGTTGTAATTCTTGAGTTGTAAGTAAATAAAAGTGTGATGATCATCATTATTAGAGCATTGTCCCAGTGAGGAAAGTGTGATGGAGACTATGATTCCCCCATAAGCCGGGATGAGACTCCGGACGGAAAAAGAAAGTGAAAAAAAGAGGCCAAAAAGAAATAAAAAGGAGAAAGGCCCAAATAAAAAACGAGAGAAAAAGAGAGAAGGGATAATGCTACTCTCCTTTTACCACACTTGTGCTTCAAAGTAGCATCACGATATTCATGGTAGAGAGTCTCTTATGTTGTCACTTTCATATACTAGTGGGATTCTTTCATTATAGAACTTGGCTTGTATATTCCAATGATGGGCTTCCTCATAATGCCCTAGGTCTTCGTGAGCAAGTGACTTGGATGCACACCCACTTAGTTTATTTTTGAGATTTCATACACTTATAGCTCTAGTGCATCCGTTGCATGGCAATCCCTAGTCACTCACATTGATATCTATTGATGGGCATCTCCACAGCCCGTTGATACGCCTAGTTGATGTGAGACTATCTTCTCCTTTTTGTGTTCTCCACAACCACCATTCTATTTCACCTATTGTGCTATGTCCATGGATCACGCTCATGTATTGCGTGAAGATTGAAAAAGTTTGAGAACATCAAAAGTATGAAACAATTGCTTGGCTTGTCATCGGGGTTGTGCATGATTTAAATATTTTGTGTGATGAAGATAGAGCATAGCCAAACTATATGATTTTGTAGTGATAGCTTTCTTTGACGATGTTATTTTGAGAAGACATGATTACTTTGTTAGTATGCTTGAAGTATTATTATTTTATGTCAATATTAAAATTTTGTCTTGAATCTCTCAGATCTGAATATTCCTGCCACAATAAAGAGGATTACATGGATAAATATGTTAGGTAGCATTCCACATCAAAAATTCTGTTTTTATCATTTACCTCCTCGAGGACGAGCATGAATTAAGCTTGGGGATGCTTGATACGTCTCCAACGTATCTATAATATTTGATTGTTCCATGCTATTATATTATCAGCCTTGGATGGTTGATATACATTTATATGCTATTTTATATGATTTTTGGGACTAACCTATTAACGTAGAGGCCAGTGCCAGTTTCTGTTTTTCCTTGTTTTTGAGTATCGCAGAAAAGGAATACCAAACGGAGTCCAATTGACGTGCCAATTTTTGATGATTTTTATGGACCAAAAGAAGCCCCCGGAGTAAAAGAGTTGAGCCATAAGAGTCCCGGGCTGTCCACGAGGGTAGGGGCGCGCCCTACCCCCTGGGCATGGGCCCCTATCTCGTGGACGATCCGGAGACCCCCCCTGACATGAGACCTACGCCGAAAATTCCTATAAATACAGAAACCCCTAGAAATAAACCTATATCAGGAGTTCCGTCGCCGCAAGCCTCTATAGCCACCGAAAACAAATCTAGACCCGTTCCGGCACCCTGCCGGAGGGGGGAATCCCTCTCCTGTGGCCATCTTCATCATCCTGGCGCTCTCCATGACGAGGAGGGAGTAGTTCACCCTCGGGGCTGAGGGTAGGTACCATTAGCTATGTGTTTGATCTCTCTCTCTCTCGTGTTCTAGATTCGGCACGATCTTGATCTATCGTGAGCTTTGCTATTATAGTTCGATCTTATGATGTTTTTCCCCCTATACTCTCTTTCAATGAATTGAGTTTTCCATTTGAAGTTTCTTATCGGATTGAGTCTTTAAGGATTTGAGAACACTTGATGTATGTCTTGGATGTGCTTATCTGTCTTGGGATATCATGTGATCTACTTGATGTATGTTTTGGTGATCAACTTGCGGGTTCCATGACCTCGTGAACTTATGCATAGGGGTTGGCACACGTTTTCGTCTTGACTCTCCGGTAGAAACTTTGGGGCGCTCTTTGAGGTTCTTTGTGTTGGTTGAATAGATGAATTTGAGATTGTGTGATGCATATTGTATAATCATACCCACAGATACTTGAGGTGACATTGGAGTATCTAGGTGACATTAGGGTTTTGTTTGATTTGTGTGTTAAGGTGTTATTCTAGTATGAACTATAGGATAGATCGAACGGAAAGAATAGCTTCGTGTTATTTTACTACGGACTCTTGAGTTGATCGATCAGAAAGGATAACTTTGAGGTGGTTTCGTACCCTACAATAATCTATTCATTTGTTCTCCACTATTAGTGACTTTGGAGTAACTCTTTGGTGACTTTGGAGTAACTCTTTGTTGCATGTTGAGGGATAGTTATATGATCCAATTATGTTATTATTGTTGAGAGAACTTGCACTAGTGAAAGTATGAACCCTAGGCCTTGTTTCCTAGCATTGCAATAACATTTACACTCACTTTGTTCACTTGTTACCTTGCTGTTTTTATATTTTCAGATTACAAAAACCTATATCTACCATCCATACTGCACTTGTATCACCATCCCTTCGCCGAACTAGTGCACCTATACAATTTACCATTGTATTGGGTGTGTTGGGGACACAATAGACTCTTTGTTATTTGGTTGCAGGGTTGCTTGAGAGAGACCATCTTCATCCTACGCCCCCCACGGATTGATAAACCTTAGGTCATCCACTTGAGGGAAATTTGCTACTGTCCTACAAACCTCTGCACTTGGAGGCCCAACAACTTCTACAAGAAGAAGTTTGTGTAGTAGACATCAAGCTCTTTCCTGGCGCCGTTGCCGGGGAGGTTAGCGCTTGAAGGTATATCTTTAGATCTTGCAATTGAATCTTTTAGTTTCTTGTTTTATCACTAGTTTACTCTATAAAAGAAAACTACAAAAAATGGAATTAAGGTTGCCTCATATGCTTTATATTTTTAATGTCTTTCATGAAAATAAGGATTCCGATAATTGTGCCAAAGTGTTAGAAGAAGAATGTATTAAAATGTTTGGCACTAAATCTTTGGATGATGAGCATGATTGCAATGTTGTTAGTATGAATTCTTTGAATATCCATGATGCTAATGATATGCAAAGCCATGAGCTTGGGGATGCTATGCTTGATGAAGATGATATTTTTTGTCGCCCAAAGTTTTGATGAGCAAATTTATTTTGATGATAGCATGCCTTCTATTTATGATGATTATATTTATGAAAGTGGGTTTGGAAGAGTGTCAACTTTAGGAAGTAATGAGCCCACTATTTTGGAGGGTGTTGAGTCTTATTGTGATAATTATGAAAGTGGGTTTGGAGAGGTCATGACTTTAGTTAATGTTAATCCCATTATTTTGTTAGAGTGTCAACTTTGCATACATGTGGAGTGTTAAGAATATGTTTTGTGATAGCTATATTGTTGAATTTTCTTATGATACTACATGTAATTATTATGAGGGAGGAACATATGCTTATAGGAATTGCAATAATATCAAGTTTCCTCTCTATGTGTTGAAAATCTTGAAGCTATGCTTGTTTTACCTTCCTATGCAAGTTGATTCTTGTTCCCACAAATTGTTTGCTCACAAAATCCCTATGAACACGAAGGGGGTTAGACTTAAATGTGCTACTCATATTCTTCATGATGCTCTCTTTATGTTTCAATTCTTATCTTTTATGTGAGCATCATTGAAATCATCATGCCTAGCTAGGGGCGTTAAACGATAGCGCATGTTGCGAGACAACCCAATTTTTTTTGTTCCTTGATTTTTGTTCCTGTTTAGTAATAAATAATTCATCTAGACTCTGTAGATGTGGTTTTATGTTTTAATTAGCGTTTGTGCCAAGTAGAACCTTTGGGAAGACTTGGGTGAAGTCTTTATGATCTTGCTGTAAAAAAACAAAAACTTTAGCGCTCACGAGATTAGCTACCGTTTTTTACTGCAGAGTGCTATTAAGTTGATTCTTTTTGCAGATGATTAATAGACAAATTCCTCACGTCCACCAATTTATTTCAGATTTTATTGAGTGACAGAAGTATACGTTTGATACTAATTACTACAGACTGTTGTGTTTTTGACAGATTCTATTTTCTATGTGTTGTTTGCTTATTTTGATGAATCTATGAGTACTATCGGAGGGTATGAACTATGGAGAAGTTGGAATACAGTAGATATTACACAAATATGAATTTAGAATGAGTTCACAACAGTACCTAAGTGCTGATTTATTTTCTTATAATAACGGAGCTTACGAGTTTTCTGTTAAGTTTTGTGTTGTGAAGTTTTCATGTTTTGGGTAAAGATTCGATGGACTATGGAATAAGGCATGGAAAGAGCCTAAGCTTGGGGATGCCCAAGGCACCCCAAGGTAATATTCAAGGACAACCAAAAGCCTAAGCTTGGGCATGCCCCGGAAGGCATCCCCTCTTTCGCCTTCGTTCATCGGTAACTTTACTTGGAGCTATATTTTTATTCACCACATCATATGTGTTTTGTTTGGAGCGTCATTTTATTTTATTTTATTACTGTCCTACAAACCTCTGCACTTGGAGGCCCAACAAAATATACAAGAAGAAGGTTGTGTAGTAGACATCAAGCATGTGCTTGTAGTTCAAATTTGAATTATCCACATAAAATGCCTAGAAAACCTAGTTAATGTATAAAAAGGCCAAACGAACCCTGAAAAATTCCAAGATTGAACACAACACTCCTGTTGTTCTATGTTGACACTAGAATTTTTTTGAAAGAAATAAGAGGCAACGGATATCTTCCCGTCCCCAAAGGTGGTACATTCCCTATCGAAACCATCATGCTTGTTGTGAGAAACTCTGGTTTGTGAGAAGCTTATACCCGAACCTGCCCCAAATGGGATAAAATTTTCACCACGGCATGTTGATGCCGCTCCATGATAGCATGCCAAGTTTCCTGAATTTCAGACGAGTTTTGGATTTACTAGAATTTAAAACCAGGCATCTCAATGTTTTGCCGGCAATGAACAGTGCCATGGTGTTTGAATTTCATTCCCATCTCTTGCAGGGGACCTAGAAATTCACCCAAGGACACACATGTGATTTTTCAACCAACTTTGGTGCATTGGAGCATGTGCTTGTAGTTCAAATTTTAATTATGCACATAAAATGCATAGAAGACCCAGTTAATGTATAAAAAAGGCCAAACGAACCCCAAAAAATTCTAAGATTGAACACAACACTCCTCTTGTTCTATGTTGACACTAGAATTTTTTTAAAGCAATAAGAGGCAACGGATATCGTCCCGTCCCCAAAGGTGGTACGTTCCCCATCAAAACCATCATGCTTGTTGTGAGAAGCTCTGTTTTATGAGAAGGTTATACCCAAACCTACCCCAAAGGGGTCAAAATTTTCACCACGGCATGTTGATGCCGCTCCATTATAGCATGCCAAGTTTCATGAATTTCAGACGAGTTTTGGATTTACTAGAATTAAAAAACCAGGCATCTCAACATTTTGCCGGTAATCAACAGTGCCCTGGTGTTTGAAATTCATTCCCATCTCTTGTATGGGACCTAGAAATTCACCCAAGGACACACATGTGATTTTTCAACCAACTTTAGTGCATTGGAGCATGTGCTTGTTGTTCAAATTTGAATTATGCACATAAAATGCCTAGAAAACCCAATTAATGTATTAAAAAGGCCAAACGAACCCTGAAAAATTCATCTCCATTTCTTGCATGGGACCTAAGCATGCACCGAAGGATGCATATTTGATTTTTCAACCAATCTTTATGCACTGGAGCATGTGCATGTAGTTTAATTTTGAATTGTGCACCTGAAATGGCTAGAAAACCAGTTTAATGTATAAAATGTCCAAATGAACCCTGAATAATTCCAATTCTTTTATGCCACACATATAATTGCATGTTCAGTGTAGATAAATGGTCTAGCAATTCAAAAAACGTCCATTGCTATTGTGACCCCATTTTGTAATTCAAATCAAGTAGATCCCACACAGTTTATTGACTTTTTTTTGAAATTATGATGATTTTTATAGCAAATTCGGAAACTATACACCGTAATGCAAAAAAATCAAAAGTATAACCCTGTCGACCTCCTGTTGGCGGAAGAGGGACTTTTCGGCCTACCATTGGCCGAAGGGGGACTTTTCGGCCGACAGTTGGCCAAAGAGTCCCTCTTCGGCCAACACCGGCTCTACTGTTTTAGAAAATTCATATCAATTAGGATTTTTAGTATTTTAATTTGATTCTTTTTGCATTAGATTAGAAATTTTATGAAGTTTCTACAGATATCAAGTTTGACTAGATTTGAAAGTTTGAGTTTGAATTTTTATGAATTTGCTCAAATCACTAGATTGCCTATAATTTGAGCTAGGAGTATTCTTTTTAGATGGTTCATTTTGCTACTGGTTCTTTGTGACTTTTTTGTTAGTAGTAATTAATTGGTGAATTTTAGGATTATTTAAAATTAGTTTTTCATGCAAACAGTTCTGTTTTAGTGTTTTATAGGTTTTGTGCTATTTCTTTTAATTTTAATTGCTTTAAATTGTTTTCTTTTATTTTTTGACATATTCTTTTAGTTTCTGTTAAGTTATTAGTAGATATTTTATTTATAGTATTTTTTGTATTTTATTTCTTTTATCCTCCATTTTCTTTCCCGTCGTTCTTTCCCTCCATTTTCTCCCGCTATTTTCTTTGCCGCCATTTTCCCCCGCCATTCTTTGCCGCCATTCTCTCCCGCCATTCTTTGCCTCCATTTTCTCCTGCCATTTTCTTTCCTGTCATTTTATTTGCCACCATTCTCTCCCTCCATTTTCTCCCGCCATTTTATTTCCTGCCATTCTCTCCCGCCATTCTCTCCCGCCATCTTCTTTCCCGCCATCTTCTTTCTCGCCATCTTCACTTCTCAACTTATAAAATGAGCCTAATGTTGTCCACGACCGTAGATAACATCGTCTGACACAGTCTGTGTCTCCTGCGTCAGTGTTGCTGGTAGAGTGTGAGGAAACAATGTCTGAGAGAAGTCATAAGTGTTTGCAGCTTCATCATCATCATCGGAGAGTGTTTCACACTTATGACTTCTCTCACACAGTGTTTCACACTCCAGATGAAGGCATCATAGTCATCCTCCGTCGATGCAGCACTCCTTAGTGTGGCGGGAGCGAATGGCGGGAGAAAATGGCGGCAAAGAAGATGGCGGGAAAGAAAATGGAGGGAAAAAGATTGCGGAAAAGTATTTTTTTCATGTATAAAACGGCAATGGTTGTACAGGATTTATAAGGAACTTTTTAATATAAACTCCTATGAAGCTCAAAACAAGTTTTCTAGTAGGATAAAAGAAATAAAATACAAAAAAATACTACAAATAAAATAGCTACTAAACTACACAGAAACAAAAAGAATATGTCAAAAAACTAAAGAAAACAACTTAAAGCAATTAAAATTAAAAGAAATGGCATAAAACCTATAAAACACTAAAAGAGAATTGTTTTCATAAAAACCTAATTTTAAATAATTATAAAATTCGCCAATTAATTACTACTGATAAACAAAGTCATAAAGAACCAGTAGCAAAAAGAATCATCTGAAAAAAATACTCCTAGGTCAAATTATAGGCAATCTAGTGATTTGAGAAAATTAATGAAAGTTCAAATTCAAACTTTCAAATCTAGTCAAACTTGATATCTACAGAAACATCATAAAATTTCTAATCTAATGCAAAAATAGTCAAATTAAAATACTAAAAATCCTAATTGATATGAATTTTCTAAAACAGTAGAGCAGGTGTTGGCCAAAGAGGGACTCTTTGGCCAACTGTTGGCCGAAAAGTCCTTTTTGGCCAAAGGTTGGCCGAAAATTCGTTTTGGCCAAAAAGTCCTTTTTGGCCAACGGTTGGCCGAAAAGTCTCTCTTCGGCCAACATGAGGCTGACAGGGTGATACTTTTGATTTTTCCGCATTAGTGTGTATAGTTTCTGAATTTGCTATAAAAATCATCATAGTTTCAAAAACAAATCCAGTTTATTATCACCAACCGTGTGAGATGTAGTACAAAATATCTTGGAGCACTGTCAGTGTAGAGTACGCCTATGGCTTACGCGAGAAGGTGTGTCGGCTACAGTCCATAGCCCGCGTGTCAAGCACACTAGCTCGCTCCCCAAAAACTCTCGCCTCTTCATCCCTCGCAGTCTCAAAAATATCTACCGCCTGGAAGGTTTTAATGTTTGATAGCACACGATTAGTATGTGCGGACCGTGTACGATGCCTGTTACTCCCTCTATGCTTCAGTCCCTTGATTCAAATTTCCAGTAGCCCCAACATTTTACTCCTGCCTCTGCATCCCTCGCAATCTCAAAAATATATGCTCTCCCTTGATCCAAATTTTCTGTAGCCCCGGCTTGTTACTCCTACCTAGTAAAATTTTCAGTTGCCGCAGTATTTCTTCAAACACAACCTTTGCTCACACAGACACACACAACCATCGAAACCATTGGTAGGTCGCCGCCATCGCCGGCGCCTCCATCCTCAACCTCTGCCTGTGTGCCGGGGAGCCCGGGGAGCCAATGGACAAAAAGAGGTTTACTGCAGACTTTTCGCCCGACGCCACCGAGGTGGCCGCCGAGGTATCCCCGTCATCCTCCGCGGCCCCGATCTGCCATCATCGGTCCCCCGATCCGCCCGCCGCCACGCCCCTATGCTAGTTCGAGGACTTACCCATCCTCCCCCAGACCCGACAGCCGATGAAGTCCTACCTCGGGGTCCGGCAGCGGCGATGGGGGACATGGGTCGCCAAAATTACAGATCAAGAGACCCACACCCGCCGGTGGCTCGGTAGCTTCCACACGGCCGAGCTCGCGGCCATGGAGTACAACCGCTGGCAGGTCCGTTACCACGGCGCGCTGGCTAGGCTCAATTTCCCCTTTAGCGCTTGTCCGGTCCACCTCGTTCCGCTGGAGCCAGGGTGGTGAGCTCGGCTATGGCGCAGGAGGACCGCGAGGCATGGGAGCGCCTCGAGGCCGAGGCCGCCGACGAGGCCTACATGCAAGAGCTCCGCCGGCAGCACCCGGAGCTCATGGAGGCGGAGCAGGCGATCTTTGCCGGCGTGAAGGGTGGCGAGGTTATAGCTCTCTCCTCCGATGACGAGGTCGAAGGCGGCGAGGACAGAGGCGCGGAGGGTAGCGAGGTTAGCGGGCTCTCCGCTGATGACGAGGTCGAAGGTGGCAGCAACGGCAGTGTGGAGGGCGTCGAGGTGGGCATTGAGGACGAGGAGATCGACGTCGACAAGTGGAGGAGTGCCTTCCCCAACGACCCCAACGATGGTACTGGCCTGGACGCGGCTCGCGGCACACCGTACATGACGAGGAAGGATTGGCTCGACCTCTACTTCGACCGAAAGTAGTTTAGCTTAGTTTAAATTTATGTTTTATTTTCGGTTATGCAAAACTATCTATGTTTATGTTTGAATGCATGCTACTTTCGGTTGAACCTGCTTTGAACTTGATCAAATTGAAGTTTACAACCTTAAGTTTAGGGGATCGACTAGAAAAGGCCAAAAATTGCTGGAGTATATATATATATCCACTAAGGGTTTTAGTCCTTTAACTTTTTAAGGATTGCCTATCGATGTCCTTATGACTTGTTTATTTCAGTTCTTCACAATGTGATGCTCTATATGTGCAACAATTTGTCGTGCAGTTCAATTTCATCAATAACAGTTTCAACAATACCACTATGAATTATGATATTTGGTTGTTGTTAAGGATATTGCATGTAACACCCCGTCTATCATGCTACAGTACCCCCTGGGTTTAATCTAATATTTTTGCTAAACAATGCATGAGCCTCTTTGATCCTATCTCTTTTCGAATTCCTCTTGAATTCAAAATAATTACTAAGTGAAATTCAAAATTTCACAAACATGAAATCTAAAATGTTCATCATGTGGCAAATAATCATTTGTTACTATTGGTGGTGAACCAACATTTTTATAAAGTGTTTCTCTGCCCTAAACTAAATAAAACAATGTCTTAGTCATTAATTTAATTGCCTTTCTAATTGGTAAAAATACTAAACTACTTTATTTTGGTGCCAAGTTAATTATAGCAGTGGCCTAAGTTAAATTGGTATTTTAGGTGCAAGATTAGTTTTTATAAAACTATTTTGCTTTCTAAAAATAAAAGAAAATAGAAAAGTTTAACAAAAAAAGGTAAAAGAAGAGGTGAGAGAGAGAGATCCACCCCCTAACCCTGGGCCTTAGCCGGCCGAGCCGGCCCATCCAGCCCACTCCCTGCACCGGTCGCTCCCTCCCCTTCCTGTTCCCCTTCTCCGTGTCGCTACAGGGGCGAGGTCGACCCCGACCACCTCGCCGGCCTTGCCGTCGGGATAAGGCCAACCGCAGCACCCCCCTCTCCTCCGTGGAACCCTAATCCACTTCCCTTTTCCCCTTCCTCCCCTCCTCAGATCCACCGCACCGCGCCCGCCCGAGCGAAGCCATCGCCACGGCATCAGCATGTGCGTGGCCACCGGCGGCCGTCCTCCATCTGCCTGCGTCCAGGAGACCCCCCTCATCCTCGAACATGACGACCATGACCACGCCACGGACCTCGTAGCTCCTCTGCCTCACAGGATCACCACCGTCCTCCGCTTCGGTCGTCGCCGTCGCCGTCCACTCTGGCCACCACTCTGCTGCTACTAAGCTGCCATCGGGCCACCGTGTGCCTCAGCGGTGAGCCCGCACCCCTACTCCCTTCCCCAGTGTGCCCGCGCTCCCTCCAACTCGCCTCGTCGACGAAGCCGACTTCGGCCGTCGCCTTTGCTGGCCGCCGTCGTCGCTACAGCCCTGCTTCGGCCCGGACACCACCACGGTTCGATGCGCCTTGTCGCCCTCGACCGAACACGCCTACTACCGCCTGCCATTGCCCTAGCACGCCCGCGCCCGCTTGTAACTACTGCTGCAGCGCTGCTGCTACCGCTGTCCACCACCGCGACCGCGGCTCCGGTCCCCTCTGCCCCGCCTTGCCACACGACTAGCTGTTGTGCTCCGCTCGCTGCTGATGCTTACCGGTGTCGCGTGCCCTTCCATGCTCCTCGCGCCCATGCCGCATCCGCAAGCTGCGCCCGCCGTACGTCGCCGCGCCCGCTGTCGCCGCTCACACCCGTGCCTCCGCCCGTGATCGTGGCTACTGCTCGCGTGCTGCTGCCCCGCGGCGCGCGCTCGCCCGTCGCTGTTGCGTGCTCCTGCACCGCCGCGCGCCGCCTCGTCCGTCCTGCCCCGTAGCCGCTCGCTGCCCTGCTCCGTATCGCCGCTGCATGCCCAGCCGCGCGGCCTCATGCCCGCGGCCGCCCCCTCTCGC
>NC_041384.1:528502833-528511604 GCF_002162155.2 Triticum dicoccoides
GGCGCCGGCGCCCCGCGCACGCACGCGCCTGTGCTCGGGCGGGCGCCCACATCCCCGCCCGCAGCCCTTTAACCACCGTCCGGTTGGCCCCCAGGGCCACTTACACGCAGGCCCAGCCCAACCTCTGCAAAAAAGGGGTTCATAATAATAATAATAGTTAATTAATTAATTAATTAGTAAGTTAATTAATTAACATAATTAGCTTAGTTAACTACCTAATTAACTGCTAATTGGCTAATGAGTCAATGACAGGGGACCCACCCCCTGTTGACCAGTCAAGCGTTGACTCGTCAACTGGGACCCCCTGGACCCACAGACCAGGCTGTGTACACCGTGTTGTGTGCACTTAGCAATTTTTGCTTTTGTTTTCGAATTAAAATAATTTCAGAATATTAATAAAACTTTGAAAATTCATAGAAAATAAACCGTAGCTCGGATGAAAATGTTTTCTACATGGAAGTTGCTCAGAACGACGAGACGAATCCGGATACGCCCTCCGTTTATCTGCCACACATCCCTAGCATAGCGAACATGCAACCGTCCCCTCTCTTTCATCTGTCCAAAAATGCCAAACGTCAGGAAAACATTCCCGGTTGTTTTCCCCTTCAACTATATCGTGTAGCCATACGTTAGGTCACACCCGGCACATCTTATTGCCATGTTATGCTTTGTGGTGCTATACTGCTTTATATTTACTGTTTCTTCCCCCTCTTATCTCTGGTAGACCCCGAGACCGATGTTGCCCCTGTGATCGACTACGTCAACGACGACCCCTCTTTGCCAGAGCAACCAGGCAAGCAAACCCCCCTTGAGCATTCCGATATCGCCCATTTCTTTCCCTCTCATGCTTGCATTAGAACTGCTACTGCTTTATGGATGATCCTACTCTGATGCATAGCATGTTGTTGTTACCTGCTTTCATACCTTACCTGCTTATCCTAAACTGCTTAGTATAGGTTGGTTAGTGATCCATCAGTGACCCCCACCTTGTCCCAGTTGCCCCGCTTTATGTTTGATGACTCGATCAACGTGATCGACGTCCAGGCCCCGACACCGCACATCACCCCCCCCCCTTAGTTGTACGACTCTGCAGAGTTACCATCGAGTGCAGAGGGTAGAACCTCTTACATCACTCCTGTTGAGATCTATGTAGTGTAGCTATCCGGTCGTGGTCATCGAGGGTGATTTCCTCCTTAACTACTTCCGATACGGCTCTGTCGTGCAACCCCTCAAGTATGAACCTCGAGGGTGGATCCTCTTACGTTCACCTGGATGACAACATCGAGTGGAATTCACCGGGGGTGATTCCTTGGGTTTTCTCTTTGGTGTTAGACACACAGTTACTATGGTTCCTATGACTTTGCACTGAGCCATGTTACTAAAGACAGGTCGGCCCTGAGGGGTACCCGCGCAAGCTTAATTGCGAGTGATGTGGAGTCAGGTTGGCCTGGAGGGTGCCCGCGAGATACTTACGAGGCGTGACCGGGCATTCTTAGCCCTTGCCGCAAGTACTCGAGACGGGGCGACGGGGTCACATCGATCGTGAGTCTCTGCTCGTTACCGCGTGCTCCTAATCCACTACGGTTTGGATATTTGATTCGAGGGGCCTCTGGCCTGATAGCACTAACCATCACGTGGGCATTGTATGGGCGTTCTGCGTCGTATACATCAGCCGAAGCTTAATAGACGTCAGCGACTGAGCGGCGCGCGCCAGGTTGGACTGGTAAGCACCTACCTTTTAGAAGGAGGTAGCTAGGTCTGCTCACCAGCCGCCCACGCAACATGCAGGAGTTCCTGGGGAGATGGCCCATGACCCCTGGGGGCATAGGTTTAGTCCGGAGTGCTGACCTCTCTATTTAGCCTAGGTCGGGTTGCGGCGTATTGTTTGGCCGAGGCCGAGCATGACCCAAGAAAGTGTGTCCGGCCGGAGTTAATCGAGCGTGGTGGGTAAGTTGGTGCACCCCTGCAGGGAAGAAAACATCTATCGATAGCCTGTCCTACGGTAACGGACACTTTGGAGTTGTATCCCGATCGATACAACTAGAACTGGATACTTGTGATGAGAAATGGATTGTGATGAGAAATGGATAGTATAGCTCTGGGATTGCTTTCTCGCAGGGAGTCGAGAAAGGATCTCTGGCCGAGGTTGATAACATTACTGCTACTTTACTTTATGCTACTCTACTCCCTCCTGTTGCTTCAAGATGGTGGTTTCCAGAAGATGCTAGTCTTCGATAGGCTAGGCTTTCCCCTTCCCTTCTGGCATTCTGTAGTTTAGTCCACAGATATAACCCATTCCTTTGATATAGATGCATACTTAGTTTAGATCTGATGTAAGTCTTGCGAGTACTTTGGATGAGTACTCGCGGTTGCTTTGCTACTTCTTTTCCCCCATACCCAATTGTTGCGACCAGATGATGGAGCCCAGGAGCCAAACGACGCCACTGATGACTACAACTACCCAGAGGATGCCTACTACTACGTGAAGACCGCCGACTACTAGGAGTAGTTAGGAGGCTCCCAGGCAGGAGGCCTTGCCTTTTCGATCGATGTTGCTTTTGTGCTAGCCTTCTTAAGGAAAAACTTGTTAACCTATGTCTGTACTCAGATATTGTTGCTTTCGCTGACTCTTGTGTATTCGAGCCCTCGAGGCCCCTGGCTTGTAATATAAAGCTTGTGTTATTTTAATTTGTGTCTAGAGTTGTGTTGTGATATCTCCCCGTGAGTCCTTGATCTTGATCATACACATTTGCGTGTATGATTAGTGTACGGTTGAATCGAGGGTGTCACAAGTTGGTATCAGAGCCAACTGCCTATAGGATCCCCCTTTCCAACTCCTTGGCCGAAGTTGAGTCTAGAAACCGAAAATTGTTTTACTAACTTGGCTGTGTGGCTTACGGGCCCACGTCGTCAATTGGGTGGTATTAGGATCTTTTACTCCTCGTCTATACTCTGGGACTCTGATCTCTGTTCTATTCGGGTTAAATTAATTTGCTAACTCTGACATTAGGTTCTCGTACCCACTTCCTCCCGGAGAGCCCCGACATTACCGATGATCGCCTGCTTCACCAGAAGATTCAGAAGATACTTTTTGATGTTTTGTCGAGACCCTTGTGCCCATCACTTTTGCAATTCCCTTCCATCGATAAACCCCTATGGATGACCACATACACTTGTCATTCATACAATCATTCTCCCATTGGTCTGGTTATTACAAGATACTACAAAATACTTGTCATTGTTCCGAGAATCCTTTGTGCCAACTGCCTTGCAGTTCCTTGTCACCTGAATACACATACAAATTAATCCTCACACATATCAAGGATTTGTTTTCCCCCGGTTGTTCATATGTTTCAAAAAGTCTTTGAAATACTATTCGATCTTTCGATAATCCTCAACAGCCTGTTGTTCTTAAAATTCTTACTTGCTTGCATTATGGATAATCCCATAAGTCTGGTAATCTTATTGGCATCCTTTGTCACTATCCTTTTGAGTCCGTTGATTCAATATGTTGCGTATGCTCGCAATCCTTAGTCGGATCATAGAATTCATCCTTTCGGCTTGGACGTCATTTGACCAAGAGCTGTTTCTCGACCAATCAAATTGCTGTCGATTGTATCCCTAAGGCTATTCAACTTACTTATCTTTTGATTAGAGCGTCTACTTCTGATCTTCTATTTTTGAAATCGTGATTTTTTGCATTTAAGCATCGAATTATTCAGATGTTTCTATAATCCGAAGTCTTTGCCTGCTTTCTTCTTCTGGTTGAGTACCACTACTCACATCAAATCCTATGTGGACAGCCAGATCCTTTGTAGGATTTTATCCGACAACGTCCTTCATATTCAATAACCTTTTGAGCCTTTCCTCGAATACATAATGCATTTGGTAAATTGTATCCCCTGCCTTCTCAACCATGCTCTGCCTTCAAGCTTGTGTTATTTTACTCATGGAGTTTGTGGTATATGTTCCCAAGATGCCCCTATGGGTTGAACCTATGCCTTCCTTAATCCATGTGCACCCGAGAGTTTTCACGAGTCATACTCTTCTGGTGTTTTGTCAGATAACATTTCAACACTACAACTTCATCGAAAGCGAGAAGTAAATGAAATGATATGCATTGAAGAAGTGGGAGTTGACCTTGAACTTTGTGTTCATGCCCATGGACACGATGTAGATCTTATAATGGAAGCTTCTCTTAAAATTAATTATCCCCTTGGTATAAGATCATCTTATATCTAGGATTTGATCTTTTGCAACCGTGGTTCTGACAATGATTGTTCCCCTTTGATTCCATTTCTCGGACAAGTTAAAGCACTTGTCTTCTATAGATAAATGCATCGTCGCAATCTCTATTTTGATCTTCCATCGAGTATTACCATCTGATATCTCGAGAATAACAAAGAACCGTGTTTCTTCCTACGAGTCTTCATCTGGTATTGCTTCTCATTGATTTCATATTTCCCCGGGTTCTGAGTTATTAGTCACTCGAGAGAACCGATAGTTGAATAAATTCCACACTCAAATTCTATAACTCTAAGTAATTTTTGTTTCTTACGAGTTTAATAATCCTTCAAGTCATTCCTAGCCTAATAGGCTATATCATTACCATGCTAAATTTCAAATGTGCTACCTGGTCCTTCCCGAAGCACAATTTTTTATGATGAGCTAAGCCTATGTCGATCTTCCTCATCATATCATTTTGCCTTGAACAACAAGCTTGATTTCGAGTTTGTGTCGTACCCATGGTCCCAATAGCCTTTGCTTCATCATTCCTATTGCTTGATGTCGTTGCTGCTCGATGGCATCTTCATAAAGCCTCTTGACGAAATTTGTCATGATCACCATCAATATGCTACCTTGTCTAAGATATCAATCGAATTCTTGAGGAGAAATACCATCCTTGCCCGTCGATGATTCGTGTTGTCATCGACACCATCCTTGACCTCCTGCATATACATACTTGGTCATGTTTTGGTTATATCTTACATTCCTTAACATTCTTGGAATCGTTCCTTTGTACTTCTTGTGACCTTCAGATTCAATCTTGCTTGAAGCACCATGTTAATGTTCCTCGAAGCATAACTATGGTATTCTGAATATCAACAAGAACATTGGGAGCACAATGCTAACTGTTCTTGATCAATTATCCAAACACCGTTGTATGGGTAAACCTCATAAAGTCCTTGCCCCTTTGTCTAAATGGTTTAATACTTGGAGCCCCATCATGCTCTTCCTTTCCTTGGGAAAGTCATACTCGAATACTTGGATATAAACATCTTTCCTTTCCATTGGTCTGATTATCATAATAATCACATTTTCCTTTGCATTTGTTTGTTTCACCTTTCTTATAATCTAACTTGTTTGAGCAGAGATAAATCCCTGCTTAAGTAAGCACCTCGGTGTACAACTCTGTGAGTAAGACCCTGTTACTATTGCTGATGACATTCTGGTAACCACCGATGGACGAGAACTTTGCCTATTTGGTCCGCCTCGTTCAACGAGCAGGAAAATAGTTCTTTTCGTCCCACGCCCTCGGTACCAAACTTTGTTGCCAACATAACTGACAGGCTATCCTCTGACCTGCCTTGCTATCATGATCATTCAAGATGTTAGCGCCTTCCTACTTTTAACCCACATGGTGGGACCATAACCCATAGTTCCACAAGATCGGAACCTGACTCTCCCGTACATACTTGATTCCGAAGTATTCTTTGCTCTTGGCTTTGTATGTTATCACGAGCCACCCTCCGAGAGATGATCTATTCCCGATGTTCTAAACCCCTTCTCACACTCTGTTTAGGTATCGATCGTTTGTACATTCGCTTGAAACTTCTTATTGTACCTTCATATTTTGCTCTCGACATTTTCTTAAATTCCAACTCGAGAGATACTTCTGTCACATCCCCTGCATTGTTCACCAGACAATTAACTCTTTACTTCGCCACTTAAATCTCGGGACGAGATTTCTTGTAGTGGAGGAGATTTGTAACACTCCGTGTATCATCCTACAGTACCCCCTGGGTTTAATCTAATATTTTTGCTAAACAATGCATGATCCTCTTTGATCCTATCTCTTTTCAAATTCCTCTTGAATTAAAATTCAATTACTAAGTGAAATTCAAAATTTCACAAACATGAAATCTAAAATGTTCATCATGTGGCAAATAATCATTTGTTACTATTGGTGGTGAACCAACATTTTTATAAAGTGTTTCTCTGCCCTAAACTAAATAAAACAATGTCCTAGTCGTTAATTTAATTGCCTTTCTAATTGGTAAAAATACTAAACTACTTTATTTTGGTGCCAAGTTAATTATAGCAGTGGCCTAAGTTAAATTGGTATTTTAGGTGCAAGATTAGTTTTTATAAAACTATTTTGCTTTCTGAAAATAAAAGAAAACAGAAAAGTTTAACAAAAAAAGGTAAAAGAAGAGGTGAGAGAGAGAGAGAGAACCACCCCCCTAACCCTGGGCCTTAGCCGGCTGAGCCGGCCCATCCAGCCCACTCCCTGCACCGGTCGCTCCCTCCCCTTCCTGTTCCTCTGCTCCGTGTTGCTACAGGGGCGAGGTCAACCCCGACCACCTCGCCGGCCTTGTCGTCGGGATAAGGCCAATCGCAGCGCCCCCCTCTCTCTCCTCCGTGGAACCCTAATACACTTCCCTTTCCCCCTTCCTCCCCTCCTCAGATCCACCGCACCGCGCCAGCCCGAGCGAAGCCATTGCCGCGGCCTCATCATGCGCGTGGCCACCGGCGGCCGTCCTCCATCTGCCTGCGTGAAGGAGACACCCCCTCGTCCTCGAACACAACGACCACGACCACGCCACGAAATTCGTAGCTCCTCTGCCTCGCTGGATCACCACCATCCTCCGCTTCGATCATCGACGTCGCCGTCCACTCCGGCCACCACTCTGTTGCTACTAAGCTGCCACCGGACCATCGTGCGCCTAGCGATGAGCCCGGACCATTGCTCCCTTTCCCAGTGTGCCCGCGCTCCCTCTAACTCGCCTCGTCGACGAAGCCGACTCCAGCCATCGCCTTTGCTGGTCGCCGTCGTCGCTACAGCCCTGCTTTGGCCCGGACACCACCACGGTTCGATGCGCCTTGTCGCCCTCGACCGAACACGCCTGCCACCGCCTACCGTTGCCCTGGCACGCCCGCGCCCTCCTGTAACTGCTGCTGTAGCGCTGCTGCTACCGCCGTCCACCACCGCGATCGCGGCTCCGGTCCCCTCTGCCCCGCCTTGCCACACGACTAGCTGTTGTGCTCCGCTCGCTGCTGATGCTTACCGCTGCCGCGCGCCCTGCCACGCTCCTCGCGCCCACGCCGCATCCGCAGGCCGCGCCCGCCGTGCATCGCCGCGCCTGCTGTCGCCGCTCACACCCGTGCCTCCGCCCTCGACCGTGTCTGCTGCTCGCGTGATGCTACCCCGCGGCGCACGCTCGCCCGCCGCCGTTGCGTGCTCCTGCACCACCGCGCGCCGCCTCGTCCGTCCTGCCCCGCAGCCGCTCGCTGCCCTGCTCCGTATCGCCGCTGCACGCCCAGCCGCGCGGCCTCATGCCCGCGGCCGCCCCCTCTCGCTCGCCGCTCCTGCCGCCCCGCTGCGCCCGCACCACCACCGCCCTAGAGTACGAGCGTCGCCCCCCTCCGTCGCCTCCGCCTGTCACGGCCGACCGGCGAGCCGTGCCGCCAACCACGCGCCCGGCGCCGGCGCCCCGCGCACGCACGCGCCTGTGCTCGGGCGGGCGCCCACATCTCCGCTCGGAACCCGTTAACCACCGTCCGGTTGGCCCCAGGGCCACTTACACGCGGGCCTAGCCCAACCTCTGCAAAAAGGGGTTTCACAATAATAATAATAGTTAATTATTTAATTAATTAGTAGGTTAATTAATTAACATAATTAGCTTAGTTAACTACCTAAATAACTGCTAATTAGCTAATGAGTCAATGACAGGGGCCCCACCCCCTATTGACCAGTCAAGCGTTGACTGGTCAACTGGGACCCCCTGGACCCACAGGCCAGGCTGTGTACACTTCTGTGTACACCGTGCTGTGTGCACTTAGCAATTTTTGCTTTTATTTTCGAATTAAAATAATTTCAGAATATTAATAAAACTTTGAAAATTCATAGAAAATAAACCGTAGCTCAGATGAAAATGTTTTCTACATGGAAGTTGCTCAGAACGATGAGACGAATCCGGATACGCGCTCCGTTCGTCCGCCACACATCCCTAGCATAGCGAACATGCAATCGTCCCCTCTTTTTCATCTGTCCGAAAAATGCCAAACATCGGGAAAACATTCCCGGTTGTTTTCCCCTTCAACTATATCGTGTAGCCATACGTTAGGTCACACCCGGCACATCTTATTGCCATGTTATGCTTTGTGGTGCTATACTGCTTTATATTTACTGTTTCTTCCCCCTCTTATCTCTGGTAGACCCCGAGACCGATGTTGCCCCTGTGATCGACTACGTCAACGACGACCCCTCTTTGCCAGAGCAACCAGGCAAGCAAACCCCCCTTGAGCATTCCGATATCGCCCATTTCTTTCCCTCTCATGCTTGCATTAGAACTGGTACTGCTTTATGGATGATCCTACTCTGATGCATAGCCTGTTGTTGTTACCTGCTTTCATACGTTACCTGCTTATCCTAAACTGCTTAGTATAGGTTGGTTAGTGATCCATCAGTGACCCCCACCTTGTCCCAGTTGCCCTGCTTTATGTTTGATGACTCGATCAACGTGATCGACGTCCAGGCCCCGACACCG
>NC_041384.1:528511863-528515558 GCF_002162155.2 Triticum dicoccoides
AGTGCCGAGGGCAGAACCTCTTACATCACTCTTGTTGAGATCTCTGTAGTGTAGCTATCCGGTCGTGGTCATCGAGGGTGATTTCCTCCTTAACTACTTCCGATACGGCTCTGTCGTGTAACCCCTCAAGTGTGAACCTCGAGGGTGGATCCTCTTACGTTCACCTTGATGACAACATCGAGTGGAATTCATCGGGCGTGATTCCTCGGGTTTTACCTTTGGTGTTAGACACATACTTACTATGGTTACTATGACTTTGCACTGAGCCAAGCTACTAAAGACAGTTCGGCCCTGAGGGGTACCCGCGCAAGCTTAATTGCGAGTGATGTGGAGTCGGGTTGACCTGGAGGGTGCCCGCGAGATACTTACGAGGCGTGGCCGGGCATTCTTAGCCCTTGCCGCAAGTACTCGAGACGGGGCGACGAGCTCACATCGATCCTGAGTCTCTGCTCGTTACCGCGTGCTCCTAATCCACTACGGTTTGGATATTTGATCCGAGGGGCCTCTGGCCTGATAGCACTAACCATCACGTGGGCATTGTATGGGCGTTCTGCATCGTATACATCAGCCGAAGCTTAATAGACGTCAGCGACTGAGCGGCGCGCGCCGGGTTGGACTGGTAAGCACCTACCTTTTTGAAGGAGGTAGCTAGGTCTGCTCACAGGCCACCCACGCAACGTGCAGGAGTTCCCGGGGAGATGGACCATGACCCTTGGGGGCATAGGTTTGGTCCGGCGTGCTGACCTCTCTATTAATCCTAGGTCGGGTTGCGGCATATTGTTTGGCCGAGGCCGGGCATGACCCAGGAAAGTGTGTCCCGCCAGAGTTAATCGACTGTGGTGGGTAAGTTGGTGCACCCCTGCAGGGAAGAAAACATCTATCGATAGCCTGTCCTACGGTAACGGACACTTGGAGTTGTATCCTGGTCGATACAACTAGAACTGGATACTTGTGATGAGAAATGGACTGTGATGAGAAATGGATTGTGTTGAGAAATGGATAATATGGCTCTGGGATTGCTTTCTTGCAGGGAGTTGAGAAAGGATCTCTGGCCGAGGTTGATAACATTACTGCTACTTTTACTTTATGCTACTCTACTCCCTCTTGTTGCTGCAAGATGGTGGTTTCCAGAAGATGCTAGTCTTCGATAGGCTAGGCTTTCCCCTTCCCTTCTGGCATTTTGCAGTTTAGTCCACAGATACAACCTATTCCTTTGATACATATGCATACTAAGTTTAGATCTGATGTAAGTCTTGCGAGTACTTTGGATGAGTACTCACGGTTGCTTTGCTACTTCTTTTCCCCCATACCCGATTGTTGCGACCAGATGGCAGAGCCCAGGAGACAGACGATGCCACTGATGACTACTACTACCCAGAGGATGCCTACTACTACGTGAAGACCGCCGACGACCAGGAGTAGTTAGGAGGCTCCCAGGCAGGAGGCCTTGCCTTCTCGATCGATGTTGCTTTTGTGCTAGCCTTCTTATGGCAAAACTTGTTAACTTATGTCCGTACTCAGATATTGTTGAATCCACTGACTCTTGTGTATTCGAGCCCTTGAGGCCCCTGGCTTGTAATATAAAGCTTGTATTATTTTAATTTGTGTCTAGAGTTGTGTTGTGATATCTCCCCGTGAGTCCTTGACCTTGATCGTACACATTTGTGTTGTAGCGACCCGACCCGAATGGATCAAGTGCTCTGTGCTCAGGTGTCATCCCTGGATCAGTAATGCTGACACCACACAGTACATCGAAGGATTTATAGCAGAGTGGCAATCACACACTTATTACATCGTTGTCTCAAAAGAGAACTTATTACAATAAATATGGCTTAAGGCCATCTAATAACGATAACAGCGGAAGACTTGGAAGATAAATGGGTCCATCAACTCCAACGGCATCACTGAGTATAGAACCATGACCTAAAAGCACCTTACTCGTCGTCTGAAAAGTCTGGAACATGAAAGTTGCAGCCCGAAAACGGGTCAGCACATGGAATATGCTGGCAATGTAACACATAGCGAGTAATGGAATGAAACAGCTATACCACATGCATATATGGCTGGTGGAAAGCTCTATGGTTACAATTTTGCGTAAAGTCAGTTTTTCCCTACTGCAAAGGAATAAATTTATTTAACTATCATGGTGGTTGTTAAACATCGAGAATGGTTGACAACATTCCGATCCCAATTAAGTGAACAATTAAAACCCAACAACATTAATTAGAAGTAACATGATGAGATTCACATGATATTCAAGTACTAGATACTCAAGCTATCCATAACCGGGGACACGGCTAATCATGATTAGTTTGTACACTCTGCAGAGGTTTGCGCATTTTTCCCCACATGACTCGATCGCCTCCGTTTATTTTCTCGCACTACATGGTGTTTGAGAAACGGATGACCGAGACATAGTCTTTCAGAAGCGCTAGCAACTTACATGTGGGGTAGACCGTACCACCTACAACCCCTACATCTGCTAGTCCACCCCGTAAGAGTTCGCACAACTTAGTCAACTATGCCAGAGCCCATAGTAGCATGTGGCTGCACATGGAAGTTTCTAGCATGAAAGATCTTATGATCCCTTTGAGCCTGGGTGGCGGTCCAAAATAAAACAGGCAAGTCCTGATAGACATCACGTGCCTCAATCCACCCAGATGTGTGTTTAAGTTGCCACCTTAGATAAACCATTAAAATTATCAACTCACATCTGTCATGGATATCAGTCACACAATCCACGTCTACTAGCATAGCATGGCATAAATAGCAAACATAGAAGTAACTCCCAAAGGTTTCATAATAATACAGGTAATAGGTACTACCTCATCTACTTCCCATCCCACAATTTAATTAGATCCTAATCATGCAATGTGTGAGGATTGATCTAATGCAATAAAACTGGGTTGTAGAAAAGGTATGATCAAAGTGTTACTTGCCTTGCTGATGATCCGCGAGACCTAGGGTTTCGAAGTAACAAGCGGCGCAATCCGGGTGATCTATCGCAGACAAACAACAAGCACACAATAAGTACTCATCTAATGCACAGGTAAAACTCGAACAAGAGAACGAACCAGAAAGTTCAACTTAAGAACTCTGGTTGCAAAGAAAGAAAGAACCGAACAGACGACGGAAAAACAAACGGCGGAAGAAAACAACTCAGTTCTAGCAAGTTGAAACTAGGTCAAATTTTACCGGGGCAAAAACTTGTTTAAGTTGATTAGACGGAACGGCGGTTTGGAGACGAAACTCCAGGCGCTTGAATCACCTGGTTCCAATAAACAAGCGAGAAGAAAGACTAGAACGAAGATCGGATCTGAGATCACGATCGCGGAATAAATCCGACGAAAAGAAAAAGAAGAACGATTAAACGAACGGGCGTCGTTAACCGGGGAATAATCGGTGATCACGTTCGTTGAGACGAACGGTCCGAAAGAAGAACGAAAACCGATCTAGGGTTTCGGAAGAAAACCGAAACAAAACCGGAAGAAAAAGAAAAGAATCGGAGAGAAAACGGAAAAGGAACGGAACGGTTCTTTTTAAGAAAAACCGAACCGGGGAAGAAAAAGAGAGGCGCGGCTACCTCGGGAGGCGGGCTCCGGGCGGCGGCGGCTAAGGGCGGCGGCGGCCTTGGGTGAGGGGCGGCGGCGGCGGTGGTGAGGGGCGCGGGGTGGGGCGCGGCTTGGGGCGCGGCG
>NC_041384.1:528516396-528553260 GCF_002162155.2 Triticum dicoccoides
TGGGGTTTTGGTGTGAGGAGAGGGGGGGTGTGGGGGTATTTATATAGGTGAGGGGGGGTTTACTTGGGGTAGGGGACAAGAAATAGAGTAGGAAAAGGAAAACGAAACAAAGGAAAGAGGGGGGCTAACCCGGCCTAGAGTCCCGCTGGGACTCGGCCTGGGCGAGGGGAGGCGGCGGCTGGCGCCTGGTGCCTGGCGCGCAGCGCACACGCGCAGGGAGGCTGGGGAGGTGGTCGGCTGGCTGGGCCTTTGGCCCGGCTGGCCTGCGGGAGTTCTTTTTTTGTTTAAATCGTTACGCGCGCAAAAAAACAAAAGAAAAGAAAACTAAACGGGCTCCAAAATTCCTAAGGTAAATTTTCCCCGACTCCTAAAAATGAGTCGAACAAAATGAACTTTACTCCGGACCTAGAATGCAATTTTCGAAAACGCGCATTTTTCCCTATCCAAATAAAATGCAAATAAAACTCCGGCAAAACAAAATTTGATCTATTTATTAAATCTTCATTTTTCCTCAATTTTGGGGAAGTCACATTATTCCCTCTCTTATATTTTTGATATCGGAAAAATTATTGAAGATGAAATAAATAAATCAAATGATCCTCTTTTCAAATTTGAGAGAACTCAAATATGAAAATAACAAAATCTCCAACTCTCTCCGTGGGTCCTTGAGTTGCGTGAAATTTCTAGGATCAACCAAAATGCAAGAAAAATATGTTATGCATGATGATCTAGTGTATAACATTCCAAATTGAAAATTTGGGATGTTACAAATCTACCCCCCTTAAGATGAATCTCGCCCTCGAGATTCGGGTTGGCTAGAAAATAGGTCAGGGTGGTCCTTGAGCAAATCTTCTTCTCTTTCCCAGGTGGCTTCATCCTCTGAGTGGTGGTTCCACTGAATTTTGCAAAACTTGATAACCTTGCTGCGGGTAACTCTACTGGCATAATCGAGAATCTTGACTGGCTTCTCCTCATATGTTAGGTCATCCTTTAACTGAATCGCTTCGAGTGGCACGGTATCTCTTAGCGGTACCTCCGCCATCTCGGCATGACATTTCTTCAGCTGAGAAACATGGAATACATCATGAACTCCTGACAGCTCCTCTGGTAATTCCAACCTATAAGCGACTTCTCCCATACGTTGCAAGATCTTATACGGTCCAACGAAATGCGGTGCTAACTTTCCCTTAACTCCAAAGCGCTTTACTCCTCGAAGTGGGGATACTCAGAGATAAACTCTATCTCCGGTTTCGTAGACTGTCTCCTTGCGCTTAGAATCTGCGTAGCTCTTCTGCCTGGACTGGGCTACCTTGAGCCTATTGCGAATCAACTTAACTTTCCGTTCAGACTCCTTAATCAAATCTGGTCCAAAGAACTGACGGTCTCCAACTTCGTCCCATGACAACGGTGTTCTGCACCTCCTTCCGTATAAAGCTTCGAAAGGTGCCATCTTCAAACTGGTTTGGTAACTGTTGTTATAAGAAAACTCCGCATACGGCAAGTTATCGTCCCAACTAGATCCATAATCTAGTGCACAAGCTCTCAGCATATCTTCCAAAATCTGATTGACTCTCTCAGTCTGTCCATCTGTCTGCGGATGAAAAGCTGTGCTGAACTCTAGTCTGGTACCCAAAGTCTCATGCAACTGATTCCAAAACTTTGAGGTAAATTGGGTTCCTCTATCTGATACAATACTCCTCGGAACTCCATGCAAACAAATGATTCTAGTCATGTATATCTTTGCCAACTTAGCACTGGTGTAAGTGGTCTTAACTGGAATAAAATGTGCTACCTTCGTCAAACGATCAACTACTACCCATATTGAGTCATAGCCTGATTTTGTCCTGGGTAATCCTGTGATAAAATCCATGCCTATCTTATCCCACTTCCATTCGGGTATCGGCAATGGTTGTAACAGTCCTGCTGGCTTCTGATGCTCCTCTTTTACTCTCTGACATACGTCACAAACTGCTACATATGCTGCAATATCCTTCTTCATGCCGGTCCACTAGAATGTTTCCTTCAAATCCAAATACATCTTGGTATTCCCTGGGTGAATCGAATACGGTGAATCATGTGCCTCTTGCAAAATCAACTTCCTGATCTCCGGGTCATTGGGCACATAAACACGGTCCTCAAACCATAAGGTATCGTGCTCATCCTCACGAAATCCCTTTGCTTTTCCTTCGCTCAATTTCTCTTTTATAGAAGCAATCTCGTTGTCAGATTTCTAAGCTTCTCTGATTTTATCCATCAATGTTGACTGAATCTCCAATGCTGCTACATAGCCTCTCGGAACTATTTCCAAACATAGCTCACGAAGGTTTTCTGCTAACTCCTTGGGTATTTTCCCCGTCACTAGGGTGTTGACATGACTCTTACGGCTCAATGCGTCAGCTACTACATTAGCTTTTCCAGGATGGTAATGCAATCTCATGTCATAATCCTTAATGAGCTCCAACCATCTCCTTTGTCTGAGGTTCAACTCCTTCTGCGTGAAAATGTACTTCAAACTCTTGTGATCCGTGTACACCTCACAATGATTTCCAATGAGGAAATGTCTCCATGTCTTCAATGCATGCACTACGGCTGCTAACTCCAAATCATGCGTGGCATAATTCAACTCATGAGGCTTCAGTTGTCGTGAAGCATACGAAACAACTCTTCCTTCCTGCATAAGCACCGCTCCAAGTCCTCGACGTGAAGCGTCGCAATACACCTCATAATCCTTGGTCTGATCTGGCAAAATCAATACTGGTGAGGTAACCAAGCGTGTCTTCAACTCCTGAAAACTAGCCTCACACTCCTCAGTCCATTTGAACTTAGTATCCTTCTTCAACAATTCAGTCATAGGCTTTGCAATCTTTGAAAAGTTCTCAATGAATCTCCGGTAGTATCCTGCGAGTCCAAGAAAACTCCGGATCTATCCAACTGTTGTTGGTGCTTCCCATTTGGTTACGGTCTCAACCTTTGTGGGGTCAACTGCTATACCTTCTCCGGATATAACATGTCCGAGGAATCCAACTTCCTTCAACCAAAACTCACATTTGCTGAATTTGGCATATAACTGATGTTCCCGTAGTTTCTCCAAAACCAAACGCAAATGTTCCTTATGCTCCTCTTCATTCTTTGAATAAACCAGAATGTCATCAATGAACACTACGACGAACTTATCCAAAAACTCCATAAACACTTTGTTCATCAGGTTCATAAAATAGGCAGGTGTGTTAGTCAATCCAAATGACATAACGGTATACTCATACAGTCCATGTCTTGTGGTGAATGCTGTCTTAGGTATGTCCTGCTCTCGAATCTTCAATTGATGGTACCCTGATCGCAAATCGATCTTGGAAAACACTTTAGCTCCTTGCAACCGATCAAACAGATTGTTGATCATTGGCAGTGGGTACTTGTTCTTGATGGTTACTTCATTCAATCCCCGATAATCTACAACCATCCTTAATGATCCATCCTTCTTTTCCACTAGAAGTACGGGTGATCCCCAAGGCGAAGAACTTGGGCGAATGTAACCTTTATCCAATAACTCCTTAATATGATTCTTAATTTCCACCAAATCCTTTGCTGGCATCCGGTACGGTCACTTTGATATTGGGCCTGTACCTGGCAATAACTCAATCAAAAACTCAATGTCTCTATCCGGTGGCATGCCTGGTAATTCCTCAGGAAATACATCAGGAAAATCCTTCACCACTGGTACTTCCTCTTGCACAACTCCTATTAGGCAGTTTACTTGTGTCCTATTTGGCACATGCCGGGATACATACTTGATCCTTCTTCCTTCTGGTGTGGTAAGCAAAATTGTCTTACTGGCGCAATCGATGTTTCCTCCATACATCGACAACCAATCCATGCCTAATATCACATCCAATCCTTGAGATTCCAATACTATTAGGTCTGAGGGAAACACATAGTTACCAATCCTTAATGGTAACCGATCACACCATCGTCTAGCAATAAACTCCGCTCCTGGTGAGCTTACTAACATGGGTGTCCTAAGGGCTTGAGTTGGCAGGTTATATTTATCCACAAATCCCCTTGATATGTATGAATGCGATGCACCAGTATCAAAAAGAACGAGTGCGGTAAATGACTTAACCAGAAACTTACCGATTACTGCGTCAGGCTGATCTTCAACCTCCTCCACATTAATGTGGTTCGCCTGTCCCCTATTGAAAGGGTTCGGCTTCTTCCCAGAGCTTCCATTGCCATTTCAATTCTGGCCTTCGGGACATTCATTGGCATAATGTCCGGTCTTGGAACACTTAAAACAGGTGACTTGACTCAGGTCTCTCTTGGTTGGGGTCGATGGGATGGTACGGTTCTGGCCGTTGCTTCCTCCATTCCCATTACCATTCTTGTGGCCATTATGGTTGTGCGAGCTACCTCCTCCATGGGTATGCTGTAACTGAAATCCCGGTTTAGGGGCAAAACGGGCTTCTGCTGGGCTCCAGAGTTATACTTCCCCTGTCCATACTTCCTCTTATGGTTCTCAATCTACTGTTGCTTCCCTTCAATCATGATGGCACGATCTACCAACTCCTGGTAGTTGTTGAAACTCGCTACCATCAACTTCATGCTTAGTTCATCATTCAGTCCTTCCAGAAACTTCTCCTGCTTAGCTGCATCCGTAGCAACGTCATCTGGGGCATAACGTGCTAACTTGCTGAAATCGTCAACGTACTGGCCAACTGTCCTTCCTTCTTGGTGTAAGTTGCGAAATTCACGCTTCTTCAGGGCCATAGCTCCTGCTGAAACATGGGCAGTGCGGAAAGCTTGCTGAAACTGATCCCATGTGACAGTGTCAACTGGGTAAGTGGCTGTGAAATTCTCCCACCATGCTGCCGCGGATCCGTCAAGCTGGTGAGCGGCAAACTTTACTTTCTCACCATCCGTGCATCCTGCAGTGGTCAACTCCCTTCCTATCTTGCGGAGCCAATCGTCTGCTACTATCGGCTCGGTGCTACTGGAAAACACTGGCGGATTCAGCCTAAGGAAACGGGCTAAGTGGTCAACAGGTGGTGGTGGTGGTGGTGGGGTGTTGTTCTGCTGGTTCTGGACTAACATCTGCATCAATTGATTCTGCTGCTGGATCAACTGAGTGAGCTCCGGTGGGAATCCATTGTCACGTCTCGGAGGCATCTGAGGGTTTAGAAGAGACGAGAATTAAGAATAGAGTGAGGTCTAAAGGGAAAACACTACCCCAATGCACATGAGCAAATGCACACAAAATCACTTCATTCAATCAAACAAGGGCTTACAAATGGTCTAACTATCACAGAAGTGCTCGAACTATAATGTTTACATGGGGGAAATGCTACTACTATCTGGTGGTCATCTAGAAATTTGAACCGGTGGAAGACTCCATGATATCTGCTCCAGCTTCGTCTTCAAAGTCGGGTTCACTTGGATCCGAATCGGTGTCGTCGATGATGATGTAGTTGTCCGGACATGCAACGTACTTGTCTTCCTTCGTGGATGCTAACTTCCTCTTGAGTTCTTCAATCTCCTGCTTAAGATCGCCATTGTGCCTTGCTAGAGCTACGATCTCATCCATGTAGTCCTTGCGTGTAGACTTCAATTCTCCTTCTAGCTCAATGATCCTTGCTTTCGCATTCTTCAATTCTATCATATCATTGCACATCTGGTTCTCGTGGCGTCGAATGTGCTGGTTTAACTCCTGGATGAAAGATGCAATGGATCTATCCTTCTTGGTGCTGACTAACTCCCATTGTTCATCTCGGCGTCCGCAAATCTGGTAGATAGTGTCCTTGAGGTCTTCTTGGTAAACTTCTCCAATGCGTCCTATGGTGATATGAGCTGCCATGCTCCTTCCCAGACTCCAGGTTGGTGCATTGAAACCACTATCTATAGGCTTCGTGATTGGCGCGAATGTCCTTCCCGGAATGTGAGCTTGAATCTTCCAGCGCTCCTCTTCAGGCAGAGTGGCGTTGAAGGTTCCCGTGAAGCTTGGTAATCCAATGTCCAAGTATCTAGTGACTTCCTTCAAGTGGAATCCAAAAGGCGTGCCTTCATCCGATTGAGCGTACTTAATCTTCGCGTTCGTCATCCTAAAAGGGTAGAAAGGATGAGGAGTTTAGAAAATGAGAAGAGAATGGTGATCTATGGCTTTAACTTAGTGGTCGTGTCCTACAGTCAGCGTGTGCTCTGATACCATCTCTGTAGCGACCCGACCCGAATGGATCAAGTGCTCTGTGCTCAGGTGTCATCCCTGGATCAGTAATGCTGACACCACACAGCACATCGAAGGATTTATAGCAGAGTGGCAATCACACACTTATTACATCGTTGTCTCAAAAGAGAACTTATTACAATAAATATGGCTTAAGGCCATCTAATAACGATAGCAGCGGAAGACTTGGAAGATAAATGGGTCCATCAACTCCAACGGCATCACTGAGTATAGAACCACGACCTAAAAGCACCTTACTCGTCGTTTGAAAAGTCTGCAACATGAAAGTTGCAGCCCGAAAACGGGTCAGCACATGGAATATGCTGGCAATGTAACACATAGAGAGTAATGGAATGAAACAGCTATACTACATGCATATATGGCTGGTGGAAAGCTCTATTGTTACAGTTTTGTGTAAAGCCAGTTTTTCCCTACTGCAAAGGAATAAATTTATTTAACTATCATGGTGGTTGTTAAACATCGAGAATGGTTGACAGCATTCCGATCCCAATTAAGTGAACAATTAAAACCCAACAACATTAATTAGAAGTAACATGATGAGATTCACATGATATTCAAGTACTAGATACTCAAGCTGTCCATAACCGGGGACACGGCTAATCATGATTAGTTTGTACACTCTGCAGAGGTTTGCGCACTTTTCCCCACATGACTCGATCGCCTCCGTTTGTTTTCTCGCACTACATGGTGTTTGAGAAACGGATGACCGAGACATAGTCTTTCAGAAGCGCTAGCACCTTACATGTGGGGTAGACTTGGGAACCGCTTTTTCCTCCGTAAAGAATACTCCAAGTCCTCCAACTAAAATTTCCAAGCTTATGTATGTTCCTAAAAATAAGGGTGAATCCTCTAGTAAGGAAACTGTGGATCTCAAATCTATAAGTATTCATCCCAATCTTTTTGTTATCATTAAGGAACCAATTATTACAAATGAATTTTTCGATCTTGTGCCTAAAAGTTTGATAATTAATAAAAAGAAAGAAACTCTTAAGGATGATAGATGCCTCATTGAATAATTTCCTACCAAAGATGGCAATACCTAGATCTATCCTTGCTTTTTATGCCTAACTAGGGGCGTTAAACGATAGCGCTTGTTGGGAGGCAACCCAATTTTATTTTTATTCCTTGATTTTTTCTCCTGTTTAGTAATAAATAATTAATCTAGCCTTTGTTCTGGTTGTGTTTTTTGTGTTTAATTAGTATTTGTACCAAGTAGAACCGTTGGGAAGACTTGGGGAAAGTCTTTTTAATCTTGCTGTAAAAAACAGAAACTTTAGCGCTCACGAGAATTACTGCCATTTTTATTTGGAAAGTGATATTTAGTTAATTATTTTTTCAGATTATTAATAGATAAATTCCTCACGTCCAGGAATTTATTTTAGAATTTTTGGGGTTCCATATCTTGTGTTAGCTACAGATTACTACAGACTGTTCTGTTTTTTGATAGATTCTGTTTTCCGTGTGTTGTTTGCTTATTTTAATGAATTATGGCTAGTAAAATAGTTTATAAACCATAGAGAAGTTGGAATACAGTAGGTTGAACACCAACATAAATAAAGAATGAGTTCATTACAGTACCTTGAAGTGGTGTTTTGTTTTCTTTCGCTAACGGAGCTCACGAGATTCTCTACTTTAAGTTTTGTGTTGTGAAGTTTTCAAGTTTTGGGTGAAAGACTTGATGGATTATGGAACAAGGAGTGGCAAGAGCCTAAGCTTGGGGATGCCCATGGCACCCCAAGATAATCTAAGGACACCTAAAAGCCAAAGCTTGGGGATGCCCCGGAGGGCATCCCCTCTTTCATTTACTTCCATCGGTAACTTTACTTGGAGCTATATTTTTATTCACCACATGATATGTGTTTTGCTTGAAGCGTCTTGTATGATTTGAGTCTTTGCTTCTTTGTTTACCACAATCATCCTTGCTGTACACACCTTTTGAGAGAGACACACATGATTCGGAAATTATTAGAATACTCTATGTGCTTCACTTATATCTTTTGAGTTATATAGTTTTTGCTCTAGTACTTCACTTATATCTTGTAGAGCACAGTGGTGGTTTTGTTTTATAGAAACTATTATTCTCTCATGCTTCACTTAGATTATTTTGAGAGTCTTAAATAGCATGGCAATTTACTTAAATAATCCTAATATGCTAGGTATTCAAGACTAGTAAAAACTTTCTTATGAGTGTGTTGAATACTAAGAGAAGTTTGATGCTTGATGATTATTTTGAGACATGGAGGTAGTGATATCAAAGTTGTGCTAGTTGAGTAGTTGTGAGTTTGAAAAATATTTGTGTTGAAGTTTGCAATTCCCGTAACATGCACGTATGGTAAATGTTATGTAACAAATTTGAAACATGAGGTGTTCTTTGATTGTCCTTATGAGTGGCGGTCGGGGACGAGCGATGGTCTTTTCCTACCAATCTATCCCCCTAGGAGCATGCGTGTACTAATTGGTTTTGATGACTTGTAGATTTTTGCAATAAGTATGTGAGTTCTTTATGACTAATGTTGAGTCCATGGATTATACGCACTCTCACCTTTCCATCATTGCTAGCCTCTTTGGTACCATGCATTGCCCTTTCTCACATTGAGAGTTGGTGCAAACTTCGCCGGTGCATCCAAACCCCGTGATATGATATGCTCTTTCACACATAAACCTCCTTATATCTTCCTCAAAATAACCACCATACCTACCTATTATGGCATTCCCATAGCCATTCTGAGATATATTGCCATGCAACTTTCCATTGTTCCATTTATCATGACACGTTCATCATTGTCATATTGCTTTGCATGATCATGTAGTTGACATAGTATTTGTGGCAAAGCCACCATTCATAATCCTTTCATACATGTCACTCTTGGTTCATTGCATATCCCGGTACACCGCCGGAAGCATTCATATAGAGTCATACTTTGTTCTAGTATCGAGTTGTAAATAAATAGAAGTGTGATGATCATCATTTTCTAGAGCATTGTCCCAAGTGAGGAAAAAAATAAAAAAAGAGAGAAAGGCCATAAAAAAGAGAAGGCCCAAAAAATGAGAGAAAAAGAGAGAAGGGACAATGTTACTATCCTTTTTACCACACTTGTGCTTCAAAGTAGCACCATAATCTTCATGATAGAGAGTCTTTTGTTTTGTCACTTTCATATACTAGTGGGAACTTTTCATTATAGAACTTGGCTTGTATATTCCAACAATGGGCTTCCTCAAATGCCCTAGGTCTTCGTGAGCAAGCAAGTTGGATGCACACCCACTTAGTTTCTTTTGTTGAGCTTTCATATATTTATAGCTCTAGTGCATCTGTTGCATGGCAATCCCTACTCCTTGCATTAACATAAATTGATGGGCATCTCCATAGCTCATTGATTAGCCTCGTTGATGTGAGACTTTCTCCCTTTTTTGTCTTCTCCACATAACCAACATCATTATATTCTATTCCACCCATAGTGCTATATCCATGGCTCACGCTCATGTGTTGCATGAAGGTTGAAAAAGTTTGAGATTACTAAAGTATGAAACAATTGCTTGGCTTGTCATCGGGGTTGTGCTTGATGAGAGCATTCTTGTGTGACGAAAATGGAGCATGACTAAACTATATGATTTTGTAGGGATGAACTTTCTTTTGCCATGTTATTTTGAGAGTACATAATTGTGTAGTTAGTATGCTTGAAGTATTATTATTTTTATGTCAATATTGAACTTTTATCTTGAATCTTTCGGATCTGAATATTCATACCACAATTAAGAAGAATTACATTGAAATTATGCCAAGTAGCATTCCACATCAAAAATTCTGTTTTTATCATTTACCTACTCGAGGACGAGCAGGAATTAAGCTTGGGGATGCTTGATACGTCTCCAACGTATCTATAATTTTTTATTGTTCCATGCTATATTATATTCTGTTTGGACATTATTGGGCTTTATTATACACTTTTATATTATTTTTGGGTCTAACCTATTAACCGGAGGCCCAGCCCAGAATTGCTGTTTTTTGCCTATTTCAGAGTTTCGCAGAAAAAGAATATCAAACGGAGTCCAAACGGAATGAAACCTTCGGGAATGTGATTTTCAGAACGAATGTGATCAAGAGGACTTGGACCCTACGTCAAGACATCAACCAGGAGGCCACAAGGTAGGGGGCACCTACCCCCCCCCCCCTCGGCGCGCCCTCCACCCTCATGGGCCCCCTGTTGCTCCACCGACGTACTCTTTCCTCCTATATATACCTACGTACCCCCAAACTACCAGATACGGAGCCAAAACCCTAATTCCACCACCGTAACTTTCTGTATCCACGAGATCCCATCTTGGGGCCTTTTCCGAAGCTCTGCTGGAGGGGGCATCGATCACGGAGGGCTTCTACATCAACACCATAGCCCCTTTGATGAAGTGTGAGTAGTTTACCTCATCCTTCGGGTCCATAGTTATTAGCTAGATGGCTTCTTATCTCTTTTTGGATCTCAATACAAAGTTCTCCCCCTCTCTTGTGGAGATCTATTCGATGTAATCTTCTTTTGCGGTGTGTTTGTTGAGACCAATGAATTGTGGGTTTATGATCAAGTTTATCTATGAACAATATTTGCATCTTCTCTGAATACTTTTATGTATGATTGGTTATCTTTGCAAGTCTCTTCGAATTATTAGTTTGGTTTGGCCTACTAGATTGATCTTTCTTGCAATGGGAGAAGTGCTTAGCTTTGGGTTCAATCTTGCGGTGTCCTTTCCTAGTGACAGTAGGGGCAGCAAGGCACGTATTGTATTGTTGCCATCGAGGATAACAAGATGTGGTTTATATCATATTGCATGAGTTTATCCCTCTACATCATGTCATCTTGCTTAAAGCGTTACTCTATTCTTATGAAATTAATACTCTAGATGCACGCTGGATAGCGGTCGATGTGTGGAGTAATATTAGTAGATGCAGGCAGGAGTCGGTCTACTTGTCTCGGGCGTGATGCCTATATACATGAGCATACCTAGATATTCTCATAACTATGCTCAATTCTGTCAATTGCTCAACAGTAATTTGTTTACCCACCGTAAATACGTATGCTCTTGAGAGAAGCCACTAGTGAAACCTATGGCCCCCGAGTCTATCTTCCATCATATTAATCTTCCAACACTTAGTTATTTTTATTGCCTTTTATTTTACTTTGCATCTTTATCATAAAAAATACCAAAAATATTATCTTATCATATCTATCAGATCTCACTCTCGTAAGTGACCGTGTAGGGATTGACAACCCCTTATCGCGTTGGTTGCGAGGATTTATTTGTTTGTGTAGGTGCGAGGGACTCGTGCGTGGCCTCCTACTAGATTGATACCTTGGTTCTCAAAAACTGATGGAAACACTTACGCTACTTTGCTGCATCACCCTTTCCTCTTCAAGGGAAAACCAACGCAGTGCTCAAGAGGTAGCAAGGACCCCCCCTATCGCCCACACTCACTTGGTGACGGTTCCATATGCCGTCACGGAAAGGGGTTAACAACCGTTTGTTTAGGACAGATGCGTACCAGTGTGGACTCTTTTGGAACAACTTTTGTGCATAAGGATTTGGATACACGATCAATATTTCCGCTTAGTTCATGCGAATGCTCACAAATAGATTGAGAAGTGTAGCGACCAGACCTCAAATGGTCCAATCTCTCTGCTCAGGTGTCATCCCTGGATCAGTAATGCTAACACCACACAATACTTGAAGGATTTATAACAGAGTAGTAATCACACACTTATTACATCGAGTGTCTCAAAAGAGAACTTATTACAATAAATATCGCTTAAGGCCATCTAATAACGATAACAGCGGAAGGCTTGGAAGATAAGCGAGTCCATCAACTCCTACGACATCACTGAGTATAGAACCACGACCTAAAACTCCTTAATCGTCGTCTGAAAAGTCTGCAGCATTAACGTTGCAGCCCGAAAATAGGTTAGCACATGGAATATGCTGGCAAGGTAACACATAGAGAGTAATGGAATGAAACAGCTATACTATATGCATATTTGGCTGGTGGAAAGCTCTATGGTTACAGTTTTGCGTAAAGCCAATTTTTCCCTACTGCAAAGGAATAAATTTTATTTAACTATCATGGTGGCTATTGAACATTGAGAATGGTTGACAGCATTCTCAATCCCAATTAAGCATCATCATTAACAAAACCAAACAGAATTAATTTAGAGTAACATGTTGAGATTCACATGATAATCCAAAGTACTAGATACTCAAGATGTCCATAACCGGGGACACGGCTAACCATGATTAGTTTATACACTCTGCAAAGGTTTGCACACTTTTCCCCACAAGACTCGATCGCCTCCGTTTGGTTTCTCGCACTACATGATGTTTGAGAAGACGGATGACCGAGACATAGTCTTTCAGAAGCGCTAGCACCTTACGATGGATAGACCGTTACACCTACTTTCCCCTACATCTGCTAGTCTACCCTATAAGAGTTTGCACGACTTAATCAACTATGCTAGAGCCCATAATAGCTTGTGGCTGCACACGGAAGTTTCTAGTATGAAAAATCTCATGATCCCTTTGGGCCTAGGTGGCGGTCCATAAAGAAAAACAGGCAAATCCTGGAATACCCAGGTACCTCAATCCACCCAGATGTGAGTTTAAGTTGCCACCTTAGATAAACCATTCATTAACACTCTCACATCTGTCATGGATATCACTCACCCAATCCACGTCTACTAGCATAGTATGGCACATAGGAAAACGTAGAAGTAACTCCCAAAGGTTTGACAATAAATAGGCAATAGGTACTACCTCAACTACGTCCCATCCCACAATTTAATTAGATCCTAGTCATGCAATGTGTGAGGATTGATCTAATGCAATAAAACTGGGTAGTAGGAGGTATGATCAAAGTGTTACTTGCCTTGCTGATGATCCGCGAAACCTAGAGATTCGAAGTAACAAGCGGCACACTCCGGGTATTCTATCGCAGATAAACAAACAAGCATACAATAAGTATTCTTCTAATGCACGGGTAAAACTCAAATAAGAGATCTAACCAAAAGGTTCAACTTAAGAACTCCGATTTGCAAAAAGAATCAAATCAAATGAAGCAACGAAAGTCAAACGGCAAAAGAACAGGCTTCATTTACTATTCTGGGCCTAGGGAAATTTTTACAATGGCAAAAACTTGTTTAAGTTGGTTAAACGGATATAGGGTTTCGAGACGAAACTCCATGCGCTTGAATCGCCTGATTCCGATAAACGAGCGAAAAGTTATACTGAAACGAAAATCGAATCAGGAATCGCGATCAGAAAAATCGCGGATTTAATCCGAGAAAAAGAAAAACGACGAACAGATTAACGAACGAACGGACAAACGCTCGCTATTTAAATAAATCAGAAAAACCGATCTATTTAAAAAAACGAAACTAAAAAAAATAAAAAAAACCACGACTTTTTTTAAACAAAAAAATGGGAGGCGAAAACGAGGTTGACCTCGGGCGGCGGGCGGTGGCGGCGGCGGCGCGGGGCTAGGGTTAGGGTTTCGGGCGCGGGTGGGCTGGCGGTGGCTGATGGGCTCGGCGGCTTGGGTCGGGCGGCTTATAAAGGCTGCCCCTGGGCGGAGTCCCGCTCGGGTACGGCCCGAAGTCGGGTCGCGTTTTTTTAAATATTCCGCGCAGAAAGGAAATAAAAGAAATACTAAACGGACTCCAAAGATCCTGAAATAAATTTTCCCGGGCTTCTAAAATCAAGCCGCACAAGGTGAACATTTATTTGGGGCCTAAATGCAATTTTGAAAAACGCACATTTTTTCCTAAATTCAAATAAAATACCGAAAACTCTGAAAAAAATCTTATTTGATTTTATTATTAAATCCTCAATATTTCTTTATTTTGGGAAAGTCATTTTATTCCCTCTCTCATATTTTTCTAATAGAAATGATTGATGATAAAATAATTAAAATCAAATGATCCTATTCTCAAAATTTGAGAAAACTCAAATATGAAAATAATGAAATCCCCAACTCTCTCCGTGGGTCCTTGAGTTGCGTAGAATTTCTAGGATCAAAACCAAAAGTAAAATAAAATATGATATGCAATGATGATCTAGTGTATAACATTCCAAATTGAAAATTTGGGATGTTACAAACCTACCCCCCTTAAGATGAATCTCGCCCTCGAGATCCGGGTTGGCTAGAAAATAGGTGAGGGTGGTCCTTGAGCAAATATTCCTCTCGCTCCCAGGTGGCTTCATCCTCCGTGTGGTGGCTCCGCTGAACCTTGCAAAACTTGATAACCTTGCTGCGGGTGACTCGACTGGCATACTCTAGAATATTAACTGGTTTCTCCTCATAGGTTAAATCGTTATCCAACTGAATTGCTTCCAATGGCACTGTGTCTCTCAAGGGTATGTCAGCCATCTCCGCGTGGCACTTCTTCAACTGAGAAACGTGGAACACATCATGAACTCCTGACAATCCTTCAGGCAATTCCAACTTGTAGGCCACTTCTCCCATACGTTCCAATACTTGGTATGGTCCTACAAATCTTGGCGCTAACTTTCCCTTAACACCAAAGCGCTTTGTTCCACGAAGTGGGGATACTCGAAGATAAGCTCTATCTCCAACTTCGTAAACTTTCTCCTTGCGTTTAGAATCTGCATAGCTTTTCTGCCTGGACTGGGCTATCTTGAGCCTATCGCGAATCAATTTCACCTTCTATTCAGACTCCTTAATCAAATCAGGTCCAAACAACTGGCGGTCTCCAACTTCATCCCACGACAACAGTGTCCTGCACCTTCTTCCGTACAAGGCTTCGAAAGGGGCCATCTTTAAACTGGATTGATAGTTGTTCTTGTATGAGAACTCGGCATACGGCAAATTCTCGTCCCAACTAGATCCATAATCTAGCGCACAAGCTCTCAGCATGTCCTCCAAAATCTGATTGACTCTCTCGGTCTGTCCATCTGTCTGTGGATGAAAAGCTGTGCTGAACTCTAGCCTGGTACCCAAGGTTTCGTGCAACTGCTTCCAGAACTTTGAGGTGATCTAGGTTCCTCTATCTGAGACTATACTCCTCGGAACTCCATGTAAGCATACAATCCTGGTCATGTATATCTTTGCCAACTTAGCACTGGTGTAAGTGGTCTTTACCGGGATCAAATGAGCTACTTTCGTCAACCGATCAACTACAACCCAAATTGAGTCATAGCCTGAATGAGTCCTGGGTAATCCCGTGATAAAATCCATGCCTAACTTATCCCACTTCCATTCAGGTATCGGCAATAGCTGTAGCAATCCTGCTGGCTTCTGATGCTCTGCCTTTACTCTCTGACATACATCACAAACTGCTACATACTCCGCAATATCCTTCTCCATTCCGGTCCACCAGAAAATATCCTTCAAATCCAAACACATCTTGGTATTTCCTGGGTGAATCAAATATGGTGAATCGTGTGCCTCTTGCAGAATCAACTTCTTGATCTCCGGGTCATTGGGCACATAAACATGGTCTTCAAACCATAGGGCGTCGTGCTCATCCTCACGAAATCCTTTAGCCTTTCCTTCGCTCATTTTCTCCTTTATAGAGGCAATCTCCTTGTCACTCTTCTGAGCTTCTCTGATTCTATCCATCAAAGTTGACTGAATCTCCAATGCTGCTACATAGCCTCTCGGAACTATTTCCAAACATAGTTCACGAAGATCCTCGGCTAACTCCTTTGGTATTTCTCCCATCATTAGTGTATTGACATGGATTTTGTGGCTTAATGCGTCAGCTACTACATTAGCCTTTCCGGGATGGTAATGCAATCTCATATCATAATCCTTGATGAGCTCCAACCATCTCCTTTGTCTGAGGTTTAACTCCTTCTGCGTGAAAATGCATTTCAAACTCTTGTGATCCGTGTACACCTCACAATGATTTCCAATGAGGAAATGTCTCCATGTTTTTAATGCATGCACTACAGCTGCTAACTCCAAATCATGCGTAGCATAATTCAACTCATGAGGCTTAAGCTGTCTTGAGGCATATGAAACAACTCTCCCTTCCTGCATAAGCACTACTCCAAGTCCTCGACGTGAAGCGTCGCAGTACACCTCATAGTCCTTGGTCTGGTCTGGCAAAATCAACACTAGTGAAGTAACCAAGCGTTTCTTCAACTCCTGGAAACTAGCCTCACACTCCTCGGTCCATATGAACTTGGTATCCTTCTTTAATAACTCAGTCATAGGCTTCGCAATCTTTGAGAAATTCTCAATAAATCTTCGGTAGTATCCTACGAGTCCAAGGAAACTCCAGATCTCGCCAACTGTGGTTGGTGCTTCCCACTTGGTCACGGTATCAACTTTAGTGGGATCTACTGATACACCTTCTCCGGATATAACGTGTCCGAGGAATCCTACTTCCTTCAACCAAAACTCACATTTGCTGAACTTGGCATACAACTGATGTTCTCTGAGCTTCTCAAGTACCAATCGCAAATGTTCCTTATGCTCCTCTTCATTCTTCGAGTAAACCAGGATATCATCAATGAACACCACGGCAAACTTATCCAAAAATTCTATAAACACTTTGTTCATCATGTTCATAAAATAGGCAGGTGCGTTAGTCAGACCAAATGACATAACGGTATACTCGTACAACCCATACCTGGTGGTAAAAGTTGTCTTAGGTATATCATGTTCTCGAATCTTCAACTGGTGGTATCCTGATCGCAAATCGATCTTGGAAAATACCTTAGCTCCTTGCAATCGATCAAACAGATCATTGACCATTGGTAGTGGGTACTTGTTCTTGATGGTTACTTCATTCAATCCTCGATAATCAACAACCATCCTTAACGATCCATCCTTTTTCTCCACTAGAAGTACTGGTGATCCCCAAGGCGACGAACTTGGGCGAATGTAACCTTTATCCAGTAACTCCTTAATCTGCTTCTTAATCTCCACCAAATCCTTTGCAGGCATCCTGTATGGTCTCTTTGATATTAGCCCTATGCCTGGCAATAGCTCAATCAAAAACTCAATATCTCTATCCGGTGGCATGCCTGGCAACTCTTTTGGAGATACTTCAGGGAAATCCCTTACCACTGGTACTTCCTCCTACACAACTCCTGTTAAACAATTTACTTGAGTCCCTTTTGGCACATGTCGGGATACATACTTGATCCTTCTCCCTTCTGGGGTGGTACGCAAAATTGTCTTACTGGCGCAATCGATGTTTCCTCCATACATCGACAGCCAATCCATACCCAGAATTACATCCAATCCTTGTGATTCCAAAATGATTAAATCCGAGGGAAACACATGCCTACCTATACTCAATGGCACTTGAAAACATCCTTGACTGGCCATATACTCCGCTCCTGGTGAGCTTACTAGCATAGGTGTTCTAAGAACCTTAGTGGGCAAGTTATACTTATCCACAAATCCCCTTGATATGTATGAACGTGATGCACCAGTATCAAAAAGAACGAGTGCAGTAAATGACTTAACCAAAAACTTACCGATTACGGCATCCGGCTGCTCTTCAACCTCCTCCACGTTAACGTGGTTCACCTGTCCCCTGTTGAAAGGGTTCGGCTTCTTCCCAGAGCTTCCATTGCCACTCTGGCCTTCAGGACATTCATTGGCATAATGTCCGGTCTTCTGACACTTAAAGCAAGTGACTTGGCTCAGGTCTTTCTTGGCTGGGGTTGATGGGTTGGTACGATTCTGGCCGTTGCTTCCTCCATTGCCATTACCATTCTTGGTGCCGTTGTGATTGTGCGAGCTACCTCCTCCATGGGTATGCTGAAAATGTCCTCCCGATCTAGGGGTAAAACGTGGCTTCTACTGAGCTCCAGAATTGTAGTTCCCTTGTCCATACTTCCTCTTGCGGTTCTCAATTTGCTGCTGCTTGACTTCAATCATAAGAGCACGATCTACCAACTCCTGGTAGTTGTTGAAGGTTTCTATCATTAACTGCATGCTCAACTCATCATTCAGTCCTTCCAGAAACTTCTCCTGCTTAGCTGCATCTGTAGCAACGTCATCTGGGGCATAACGTGCTAATTTACTAAAGTCCTCCACATACTGGCCAACTGTCCATCCTCCTTGGTGCAAGTTGCGAAACTCTCGCTTCTTCATGGCCATAGCTCCTGCTGAGACATGGGCAGTTCGAAAAGCCTGCTGAAACTGGTCCCATGTGACAGTGTCGACAGGGAAAGTGACTGTGAAATTCTCCCACCATGATGCTGCGGGTCCTTCAAGCTGATGTGTGGCGAACTTCACCTTCTCCGCATCTATGCATCCTGCTGTGGTCAACTCTCTAGCTGTCTTGCGGAGTCAATCATCTTCTACTATCGGCTCGGTGCTACTGGAAAACACCGGCGGATTCAGCCTAAGAAAATGGGCTAAGTGATCAACAGGTGGTGGTGGTGGGTTGTTGTTGTTGTTCCCCTGATTCTGATTCTGGACTAGCAACTGCATCAATGTGTTCTGCTGCTGGATCAACTAGGTGAGCTCCGGTGGAAAGGTAAATCTGGGGTCATGTCTCGGAGGCATCTGAGGGTTTAGAAAAGATGAGATTTAAGAATAGAGGGGGTCTAAAGAGAAAACACTACCCATATGCACATGAGGCAAAATCAAACAATTCACTTCATTCAATCAAACAAGGGCATACAATCGATCTAACTATCGCAAAAGTGCTCGGACTACTGTATTTACATGGTGGACTACTACTACTGATGAAGTGGTCTACTAGAAATATTCTTCGGTTACAGACTCCATGATATCTGCTCCGGCTTCATCAACATAGTCATCATCGCTATCATCTGGATCTGAGTCGGTGTTGTCGATGATGATGATGTAGTCTTCCGAGCGAATCTCCTTGGGTTGTTCGTCTTCATCTACTGGTGTAGGGCCTCCCATAAATATTCCGATCTTCTTGATCAGATTGTCATTCTTCTCCACCAATACTTCGATTTCCTCTTCATAATCTTCATGTGTAGCCTTGAGTTCTTCCTCCAGTTCCTTGATTCTTGTCCTTGCCTTCTTCAGGTCTATCATGTCAGCGCACATCTGGTTCTCCTGTCGTCGAATGTGCTGGTTTAATTCCTGGATAAGAGCGGCAATTGATCTATCCTTTCTGGTGCTGATCATCTCCCAGTGCTCATCTCGGCACCCACAAATCTGGTAGATAGTATCCTTGAGATCATTGCGGTAGACTTCTCTAATGCGTCCCATGGCGATGTGAGCTGCCATGCTCTTCCCTAGACTCCAAGTTGGTGCATCAAAAGAAAACTCTATGGGCTCAGTGACTGGCATGAACGTCCTTCCTGGAACTTGAACTTGAATCATCCAACGCTCTTCTTCAGGTAAGTGGCGTTGTAGGTCCCGGTGAAGCTTGGCACTCCTATGTTCAGGTATCTAGTGACTTCTTTCAAGTGACGTCCAAAGGGTGTATCGTCATCCGGTTGCGTGAACTTGTTCCTTGCATCCGCCATCCTAATGAGTAGAAAAGATGAGACGTCAGAAGAGAAGAGAGTGAATAGTGATCTAGGTCTTTAGCTTAGTGGTCGTGCTATAGTCCGGGTGTGCTCTGATACCATCTCTGTAGCGACCAGACCTCAAACAGTCTGATCTCTATGCTCAGGTGTCATCCTTGGATCAGTAATGCTGACACCACACAGTACTTGAAGGATTTATAAAGAGTAGCATTCACACACTTATTACATTGAGTGTCTCAAAAGAGAACTTATTACAATAAATATGGCTTAAGGCCATCTAATAAGGATAACAGCGGAACGCTTGGAAGATAAGTGAGTCCATCAACTCCAATGGCATCACTGAGTATAGAGCCACGACCTAAAACTCCTTAATCATCGTCTGAAAAGTCTGCAACATTAACGTTGCAGCCCGAAAACGGGTCAGCACATGGAATATGCTGGCAAGGTAACACATAGAGAGTAATGGAATGAAACAGCTATACTATATGCATATTTGGCTGGTGGAAAGCTCTATGGTTACAGTTTTGCGTAAAGCCAATTTTTCCCTACTGCAAAGGAATAAATTTTATTTAACTATCATGGTGGCTGTTGAACATTGAGAATGGTTGACAGCATTCTCAATCCCAATTAAGCATCATCATTAACAAAACCAAACAGAATTAATTTAGAGTAACATGTTGAGATTCACATGATAATCCAAGTACTAGATACTCAAGATGTCCATAACCGGGGACACGGCTAACCATGATTAGTTTATACACTCTGCAGAGGTTTGCACACTTTTCCCCACAAGACTCGATCTCCTCCGTTTGGTTTCTCGCACTACATGATGTTTGAGAAGACGGATGACCGAGACATAGTCTTTCAGAAGCGCTAGCACCTTACCATGGATAGACCGTTACACCTACTTTCCCCTACATCTGCTAGTCTACCCTGTAAGAGTTTGCACGACTTAATCAACTATGCTAGATCCCATAATAGCTTGTGGCTGCACACGGAAGTTTCTAGTATGAAAAATCTCATGATCCCTTTGGGCCTGGGTGGCGGTCCATAAAGAAAAACAGGCAAATCCTGGAATACCCACCCAGATGTGAGTTTAAGTTGCCACCTTAGATAAACCATTAATTAACACTCTCACATCTTTCATGGATATCACTCACCCAATCCACGTCTACTAGCATAGCATGGCACATAGGCAAACGTAGAAGTAACTCCAAAAGGTTTGACAATAAACAGGTAATAGGTACTACCTCAACTACTTCCCATCCCACAATTTAATTATATCCTAGTCATGCAATGTGTGAGGATTGATCTAATGCAATAAAACTGGGTAGTAGGAGGTATGATCAAAGTGTTACTTGCCTTGCTGATGATCCGCGAAACCTAGAGATTCAAAGTAACAGGCGGCGCACTCAGGGTATTCTATCGCAGACAAACAAACAAGCATACAATAAGTATTCATCTAATGCACGGGTAAAACTCAAATAAGAGATCGAACCAAAAGGTTCAACTTAAGAACTCCGATTTGCAAAAAGAATCAAATCAAACGAAGCAACGAAAGTCAAATGGCAAAAGAAACATGCTTCGTTTACTATTCTGGATCTAGGGCAATTTTTATAGTGGCAAAAACTTGTTTAAGTTGGTTAAACGGATAAAGGGTTTCGAGACGAAACTCCAGGCGCTTGAATTGCTTGATTCCGATAAACAAGCGAAAAGTTATACTAAAACGAAAATCGAATCAAGAATCGCGATCAGAAAAATCGCGGATTTAATCCGAGAAAAAGAAAAACGATGAACAGATTAACGAACGAACGGACGAACGCTCGCTATTTAAATAAATCAGAAAAACCGATCTATTTAAAAAAACCAAAAATAAAAAAATAAAAAAAACCGCGACCTTTTTTTAAACAAAAAAACGGGCGACGAAAACGAGGTTGACCTCGGGCGGCGGGTCCGGCGGCGGCGGCGCGCGGCTAGGGTTAGGGTTTCGGGCGCGGGTGGGCTGGCGGCGGCTGATGGGCTCGGCAGCTTGGGTCGGGCGGCTTATAAAGGCTGCCCCCGGGCGGAGTCCCGCTCGGGTACGGCACGAAGTCGGCTCGCGTTTTTTTAATATTCCGCGCAAAAAAACAAATAAAAGAAATATTAAACGGACTCCAAAGATCCCGAAATAAATTTTCCTGGGCTTCTAAAATCATGCCGCACAAGGTGAACATTTATTTGGGGCCTAAATGCAATTTTGAAAAACGCACATTTTTTCCTAAATTCAAATAAAATACCGAAAAACTCCGAAAAAAATCTTATTTGATTTTATTATTAAATCATCAATATTTCTTTATTTTGGGAAAGTCATTTTATCCCCTCTCTCATATTTTTGTAATAGAAATGATTGATGATACAATAATTAAAATCAAATGATCCTATTCTCAAAATTTGAGAAAACTCAAATGTGAAAATAACGAAATCCCCAACTCTCTCCGTGGGTCCTTGAGTTGCGTAGAATTTCTAGAATCAAAACCGAAAGTAAAATAAAATATGATATGCAATGATGATCTAGTGTATAACATTCCAAATTGAAAATTTGGGATGTTACAAGAAGCGACCAACTAGAGAGCGATAATGTTCATAATTATGCATTGTGAATATTTAGAATTGACTACGAGCATGAGTAGGACACAAACCCCCTGAATATAAATATCATACATGCTACATTGGTTTTGAATCAACTACATGTGTGAACGTGTGCCAAGTCAAGTGATACGTCCATTTTGCATCATGCTTTTATATCGATATTTATCGCATTATGGACTGTTATTTCACTTTATGTCACAATACTTATGGCTATTCTCTCTCATTTACAAGGTTTACATAAGGAGGGAGAATGTCGGCAGCTGGAATTCTGGTCTGGAAAAGGAGAAAATATTATAGACCTATTTTGCGCAACTCCAAAAGTCCTGAAACTCCACGGAACGTCTTAAAAGAAATAAAGAAAAATCCACGCCAAAGATGAAGGCCAGGGGGCCCACACCCTTCTCACGAGGGTGGGGGGCGCCCCCCTAGGGCGCCCCCCTACCTCGTGGGCCCCCTGGTGGCTCTCTGACGCCCATCTTATCCTATATGAGGTCTTTCGATGAGAAAAAATAAGGAGGAACATTTTGGGACGAGACTCCGCCGCCACGAGGCAGAACCTTGGCGGATCCAATCTAGAGCTCCGGCAGAGTTGTTCTGTCGGGGATACTTCCCTCCTGGAGGGGGAAATCATCACCATCGTCATCACTAACGCTCCTCTCATCGGGAGAGGGCAATCTCCATCAACATTTTCACCAGCACCATCTCATCTCCAAACCCTAGTTCATCTCTTGTATCCAATTCTTGTCTCAAAGTCCGAGATTGGTGCTAGTAGGTTGCTAGTAGTGTTGATTACTCCTTGTAGTTGATGCTAGTTGGTTTAATTGGTGGAAGATCATATGTTCAGATCCTATATGCATATTATTACCCCTCTGATTATGAACATGAATATGCTTTGTGAGTAATTACGTTCGTTCCTGAGGACAAGGGAGAAGCCTTGCTATTAGTAGTCATGTGAATTTGGTATTCGTTTGATATTTTGATAAGATGTATGTTGTCTAGCCTCTAGTGGTGTTATGTGAACATCGACTACATAACACTACAACATTATTTGGGCCTAGAGGAAGGCATTGGGAAGTAATAAGTAGATGATGGGTTGCTAGATTGACAGAAGCTTAAACCCTAGTTTATGCGTTGCTTCGTAAGGGGCTGATTTGGATCCTTATGTTTCATGCTATGGTTAGGTTTACCTTAATACTTTTGTTGTAGTTGCGGATGCTTGCAATAGAGGTTAATCATAAGTGGGATGCTTGTTCAAGTAAGAACAGCACCCAAGCACAGGTCCACCCACATATCAAATTATCAAAGTATCGAACGCGAATGATATGAACGTGATGAAAACTAGCTTGACGATATTGCCATGTGTCCTCGGGAGCGCTTTTCCTATTATAAGAGTTTGTTCCGGCTTTTCCTTTGCTACAAAAGGGTTGGGCCACCTTGGTGCACTTTATTTACTTTTGTTACTTGTTGCTCGTTACAATTTATCATATCACAAAACTATCTATTACCATTTATTTCAGTACTTGCAGAGAATACCTTGCTGAAAACCGCTTATCATTTCCTTCTACTCCTCGTTGGGTTTGACACTCTTACTTTGAAAGGACTACGATAGATCCACTATACTTGTGGGTCATCAAGACTCTTTTCTGGCGCCGTTGCCGGGGAGTGTAGCGCCTTTGGTAGGTGGAATTTGGTAAGGAAAAATTTATATAGTGTGCTGAAATTTACTGTCACTTGTTACTATGGAAAGTAATTCTCTGAGGGGCTTGTTTGGGGTATCTTCACCCTGTCCAGTAGCGCAAAGAGTTGCTCCTCAACCTACTGAACCTATTGAAAATGAAACTCCTTTTGAATTTCCTATGGCTATGGTGGAAAAACTGCTAGCTAATCCTTTTACAGGAGATGGAACAAAGCATCCTGATGAGCACTTAATATATGTGGATGAAGTTTGTGGATTATTTAAGCTTGCAGGTATACCCGATGATGTTGCTAAGAAGAAGGTCTTCCCTTTATCTTTGAAGGGAGACACAATGATATGGTATAGGCTATGTGATGATATGAGATCATGGGACTATAAAATATTGAAGCTAGAATTTCATCAAAAGTATTACCCTATGCATCTTGTTCATCGTGATCACAATTATATATATAATTTCTGGCCTCGCGAAGGATAAAGCATCGCTCAAGCTTGGGGGAGGCTTAAATCAATGTTATATTCATGCCCCAATCATGAGCTCCAGAGAGAAATAATTATGCAAAATTTTTATGCTCGGCTTTCTGAAAACAATCGCAACACGCTCGATACTTCTTGTGCTGGCTCTTTTATGATGAAGACTATTGAATTCAGATGGAATTTATTGGATAGAATTAAATGCAACTCTAAAGATTGGGACCTCTACGAAGGTAAGGAGTCAGGTATGACACCTAAGTTTGATTGTGTTAAATCTTTTATGGATACCGATATTTTCCGTAAGTTTAGCACTAAATATGGACTTGACTCTGAGATAGTAGCTTCTTTCTGTGAATCTTTTGCTACTTATGTTGATCTCCCTAAGGAGAAGTGGTTTAAATATCATCCTCCCATAGAAGTAAAAGTAGCTGCACCTATTAAAGTTGAAGAAAAGATTGTCACTTATAATGATCCTATTGTTCCTACTTCTTATGTTGAGAAACCACCTTTCCCTGTTAGAATAAAGGATCATGCTAAAGCTTCAACTGTTGTTCGTAAAAGCAATATTAGAACTTATACACCTCCTGAGCAAGTTAAAGTAGAACCTAATATTGCTATTGTTAAAGATCTCTTGTCTGATAATATTGATGGACATGTTATTTAGTTCGAAGGTGAAACTGCTAGAATTGCTAAGCCTTGTGCTAGAGATAAACATAGACCTGTGGTAGGCGTGCCTGTTATTTTTGTTAAAATAGGAGATCATTGTTATCATGGCTTATGTGATATGGGTGCTAGTGCTAGTGTTATACCGCATACTTTATATGAAGAAATTAAGAATGAAATTGCACCTGCTGAGTTAGAAGATATTGATGTCACAATTAAACTTGCCAATAGAGATACTATTTCAACAATGGGAATTGTTAGAGATGTTGAAGTCTTGTGTGGGAAAACTAAATATCCTACTGATTTTCTTGTTCTTGGTTCCCCACAAGATAGCTTTTGTCCCATTATATTTGGTAGACCCTTCTTAAATACTGTCAATGCTACCATAGACTGCACTAAGAATATTGTTACTGTTGGCTTGGATGATATGGTTCATGAGTTTAATTTCTCTAAATTTAGTAAACAACATCGTGAGGAAGAATTGCCTAGTAAGGATGAAATTATTGGTCTTGCTTCTATTGCCGTACCTCCTAGTGTTCCTTTAGAACACTATTTGCTAGACCATGAAAATGATATGTTCATGAATGAAAGAAGGGAAATAGATGAAGTATTTTTTAAATAGGAACCTATTCTACATCACAACTTGCCTATTGAAATTTTAGGAGATCCTCCTCCACCCAAGGGTGATCCCGTGTTTGAGCTTAAACCTTTGCCTGATAATCTTAAATATGCTTATCTTGATGAAAAGAAGATATATCCTATTATTATTAGTGCTAACCTTTCAGAGCATGAAGAACAAAGATTATTGAAAGCTCTGAAGAAGCATCATGTTGCTATTGGATATACTCTTGATGATCTTAAGGGCATTAGTCCCACTCTATGTCAACATAAAATAAATTTGGAAGCAGATGCCAAACCAGTTCGTGATCCTGAACGACGTCTGAATCCTAAAATGAAAGAAGTGGTAAGAAAAGAAATACTCAAGCTTCTGGAGGCAGGTATAATTTATCCTGTTGCTGATAATGAGTGGGTAAGTCCTGTCCATTGTGTCCCTAAGAAGGGAGGTATTACTGTTGTCCCTAATGATAAAGATGAATTGATTCCACAAAGGATTATCACAGGTTATAGGATGGTAATTGATTTCCGCAAATTAAATAAAGCTACTAAGAAAGATCATTACCCCTTACCTTTTATTGATCAAATCCTAGAAAGATTATGCAAACATACACACTATTGCTTTCTAGATGGTTATTCTGGTTCCTCTCAAATACCTGTGTCGGCTAAAAAACAATCAAAGACTACTTTTACATGCCCTTTTGGTACTTTTGCTTGTAGACGTATGCCTTTTGGTTTATGTAATGCACCTGCTACCTTTCAAAGATGCATGATGGCTATATTCTCTAACTTTTGTGAAAAGATTTGTGAGGTTTTCATGGAGGACTTTTCCATCTATGGTTCCTCTTTTGACGATTGCTTGAGCAATCTTGATCGAGTTTTGTAGAGATGTGATGAAACTAATATTGTCTTGAATTAGGAAAAGTGCCACTTTATGGTTAATGAAGGTATTGTCTTGGGGCACAAAGTTTCTGAAAGAGGTATTGAAGTTGATAAAGCGAAGGTTGATGCTATTGAAAAGATGCCATGTCCCAAGGACATCAAAGGTATAATAAGTTTCCTTGGTCACGCCGGATTTTACAGGAGGTTCATTAAGGACTTCTCAAAAATTTCTCGGCCTCTGACTAATTTATTGCAAAAAGATATACCATTTGTCTTTGATGATGATTGTGTAGAAGCATTTGAAATACTTAAGAAAGCATTAGTCTCTGCACCTGTTGTTCAGCCACCTGATTGGAACTTACCCTTTGAAATTATGTGTGATGCTAGCGATTATGTTGTAGGCGTTGTTCTAGGGAAAAGAGTTGATAAGAAATTAAATGTTATCCATTATGCTAGTAAGACTCTAGACAATGCTCAAAGAAATTATGCTACTACTGAAAAGGAACTTTTAGCAGTTGTATTTGCTTGTGATAAGTTCAGATATTATATTGTTGATTCTAAAGTAACTATTCACACTAATCATTCTGCTATTAAATATCTTATGGAAAAGAAAGATGCTAAACCTAGACTTATTAGATGGGTTCTCTTGCTACAAGAATTTGATTTGAATATTGTTGATAGAAAGGGAGCTGAGAACCCCGTTGCAGACAACTTATCTAGGTTAGAAAATATTCTTGATGACCCACTACCTATTAATGATGAATTTCCTGATGAACAATTAAATGTTATAAGTACTTCTCGTAGTACTGCATGGTATGCTGATTATGCTAACTATATTGTTGCTAAGTTTATACCACCTAGCTTCACATACCAGCAAAAGAAAAAGTTTTCTATGATTTAAGAAATTACTTTTTGGGATGACCCACATCTTTATAAGGAAGGAGTAGATGGCGTTATTAGACGTTGTGTACTTGAGCATGAACAGGAACAGATCCTACGCAAGTGTCATTCCGAGTCTTATGGAGGACACCACGCTGGAGATAGAACTGCACATAAGGTATTGCAATCTGGTTTTTATTGGCCTACTCTCTTCAAGGATACCCGTAAGTTTGTCTTGTCTTGCGATGCATGTCAAAGAATTGGTAATATTAGTAGACATCAAGAAATGCCTATGAATTATTCACTTGTTATTGAACCGTTTGATGTTTGGGGCTTTGATTATATGGGACCTTTTCCTGCCTCTAATGGGTACACACATATTCTAGTTGCTGTTGATTACGTTACTAAGTGGGTAGAAGCTATTCCAACTAGTAGTGCTCATCATAACACTTCTATTAAAATGCTTAAGGAAGTTATTTTTCAGAGGTTTGGAGTCCCTAGATATTTAATGACTGATGGTGGTTCACACTTTATTCATGGTGCCTTCCATAAAAATGCTTCCTAAATATGATGTTAATCATAGAATTGCATCTCCTTATCACCCACAGTCTAGTGGTCAAGTAGAATTGAGCAATAGAGAGCTCAAATTAATTTTGCAAAAGACTGTTAATAGGTCTAGAAAGAATTGGTCTAAGAAACTTGATGATGCATTATGGGCTTATAGAACTGCATATAAAAATCCTATGGGTATGTCTCCGTATAAAATGGTTTATGGAAAAAGCATGTCACTTACCTCTCGAACTAGAACATAAGGCATATTGGGCTATTAAAGAGCTCAACTATGATTTTAAACTTGCCGGTGAGAAGAGGTTATTTGATATTATCTCACTTGATGAATGGAGAACCCAAGCTTATGAAAATGCCAAGTTGTTTAAATAAAAAGTTAAAAGATGGCATGACAAAAGGATACAAAAGCATGAGTTTAATGTAGGTGATTATGTATTGCTATACAACTCTCGTTTAAGAATTTTTGCAGGAAAACTTCTCTCTAAATGGGAAGGCCCCTATGTTATCGAAGAGGTCTATCATTCCGGTGCCATAAAAATCAACAACTTTGAGGGCACAAATCCAAAGGTGGTAAATGGTCAAAGAATTAAACATTATATCTCAGGTAATCCCATAAATGTTGAAACCAATATTATTGAAACCATAACCCCGGAGGAATACATAAGGGACACTTTCCGGAATGTTTCAGACTCCGAAAAAGAATAGGTATGTGCTACGGTAAGTAAACTGACTCCAAAACAATTTTTAAGGCAATATTTCTCCGTTTTGGAATATTTAGAAAAATAGAAAAATAAATAGCAGTCCGGGAAGGACACGAGGGCCCCACGAGGGTGGTGGGCGCACCCTACCCCCTGGGTGCGCCCCCCTACCTCGTGAGCGCCTCGTGTGCCCTCCGGACTCCGTTTTCTTGCATGTTACGTATTTTGGTCGGTAAAAATTCATTATATATTCTCCCGAAGGTTTTGACTCCCGTATCACGCAAAAATCTCCTGTTCTTGTTTCGAGCTGTTTTTCTGACAGATCTAGGTTATCATGACGGCCCCAAGCGCCTCCAAGGAGAAGTTCTTCGAGAAGGTCATCAACCCTTACCTCGCGGAGGTGTTGCGACACCCTCAAACCATTTAGATGGGTGATGGGTTGGTGCACATCCGCGATGAAGAGGGACCAAAGGGGACCGGAAGCATGGAGACGAGGCTCGAAGCAGTGGAGCAACAAGTTTTCAAGTGCCAAAGGATGGTGGAGCATGGAATCAACGCTAGCCACATGATGCTCACGGAGTTCACCAACAACTACAAGCCGGATGCCAAGAATACCGAGGAGGCCATCTTCAAGCTACATGAGAAGATCGAGCACCTCCAAGCCCAAGTCTATGACCTTCAAAACCAAAACTGTGAGTATGAATATAGATTCAAAAGAATGAGTTTGGCTGCATATTTGAGGATTCCGGAGACTCGATCATCTTTCTATGATGGTGAACCTATGCCTTGGAAGATGGATGATAAGCCCGCATCATCAACAACACCTCCACCGTCTCCTCCAACAAAGAAGAATTGAGTATCTGGGTATGGGCACTCCCCTTGGCAACTGCCAAGCTTGGGGGAGGTGCCCCGGTATCGTATCATAATCACAACTCTTATCTTTACTGTTTTTCTTAGTTCGATCCTATTAGTAGTATCTTGATATAGTATAATAAAGTTTATGGCATGATCTAGTTTTGAGTTTTGCTTTATGATCACTCTATGTAATCGAGTCCGTGAGTTATACATAATAAAGATTAGTGTTGAGTCAAGGGCTTGATTATTTTGCCATGATCTTGGCTGAATAAAAGAAAATAGAAAAAGAATAAAAAAGAAACAAAGAGTTCATATTGATCTTATTGAGAGTAATGGCTTCACATAGAAAGAGTATGATGATTAAAAGTTGTTGGGAGTTGGCAGACATAGCTTTGGTCATTGTTGCAATTAATAGGAAGTAATAAGGAAAGAGAGGTTTTCACATATAGATATATTATCATTGACATCTTTTATGATTGGGAGCACTCATTAAAATATGACATGCTAAAGAGTTGATGTTGGACAAGGAAGACAACGTAATGAGTTATGTCTTTCTTATATCTGAGATAAAGTATGTTGTCATGGTTCCTCTAACTTGTTGAGCTTGCCTTTCCCCCTCATGCTAGCCAAATTCTCAACACCAAGTAGAAATACTACTTGTGCTTCCAAATACCCTTAAACCAGTTTTGCCATGAGAGTCCACCATATCTACCTATGGATTGAGTAAGATCCTTCAAGTAAGTTGTCATCGGTGCAAAGCAATAAAAATTGCTCTAAATATATATGATTGATTGGTGTGGGAGAAATAAGCTTTATACGATCTTGTGATGTGGAAGTAATAAAAGCGATGGACTGCACAATAAAGGTTCATATCACAAGTGGCAATATAAAGTGACGTTCTTTCGCATTGATATTTTATATATCCAACCATAAAAGCGCATGGCAACCTCTGCTTCCCTCTGCGAAGGGCCTATCTTTTATTATTATCCTCTACCTTATGCAAGAGTCACGGTGATCTTCACCTTTTCTTTTTCATTTTATCCTTTGGCAAGCTCAGCATGTTGGAAAGAACATGATATATATATATATAATCGGATGTAGGGGAGCATGAACCATTATTGTTGACATTACCCTTGAGGTAAAAGGTTGCGGGGCAAAACTATAAGCCCCTATCTTTCTCTGTGTCCGATTAAAACTCCGTAACCACAAGTATCGCGTGAGTGTTAGCAATTATGGAGGACTAAATGATAGTTGAGTATGTGGACTTGCTTTTTAGCTCTGACATAGACTCTTTCCGATGTTATGATAAATTGCAATTGCTTCAATGACTGAGATTATAGTTTGTCGGAGTCCAATAAGGTTTATGATTTATACTTTTGCATTGCGAATAGATCATCACTTGAACATAAGTAATCATATGACAAAATCTATATATGTTGCTGTTATGAGAATAATCATGATGCCTTCATGTCCGTATTTTATTTTTATCGACGCCTCTACCTCTAAACATGAGGACATATTTATTGTTATCGGCTTTTCGCTTGAGGACAAACAAGGTCTAAGCTTGGGGGAGTTGATACGTCCATTTTGCATCATGCTTTTATATCGATATTTATCGCATTATGGACTGTTATTTCACTTTATGTCACAATACTTATGGCTATTCTCTCTCATTTTACAAGGTTTACATAAGGAGGGAGAATGTCGGCAGCTGGAATTCTGGTCTGGAAAAGGAGCAAATATTAGAGACCTATTCTGCGCAACTCCAAAAGTCCTGAAACTCCACGGAACGTCTTAAAAGAAATATAAAAAATCCACGCCAAAGATGAAGGCCAGGGGGCCCACACCCTTCTCACGAGGGTGGGGGGCGCCCCCCCCCTAGGGCGCGCCCCCCTACCTCGTGGGCCCCCTGGTGGCTCTCCGACGCCCATCTTCTCCTATATGAGGTCTTTCGATGAGAAAAAATAAGGAGGAACTTTTCAGGACGAGACTCCGCCGCCACGAGGCGGAACCTTGGCGGATCCAATCTAGAGCTCCGGTAGAGCTGTTCTGTCGGGGATACTTCCCTCCCGGAGGGGGAAATCATCACCATCGTCATCACTAACGCTCCTCTCATCGGGAGAGGGCAATCTCCATCAACATTTTCACCAGCACCATCTCATCTCCAAACCCTAGTTCATCTCTTGTATCCAATTCTTGTCTCAAAGTCCGAGATTGGTGCTAGTAGGTTGCTAGTAGTGTTGATTACTCCTTGTAGTTGATGCTAGTTGGTTTAATTGGTGGAAGATCATATGTTCAGATCCTATATGCATATTATTACCCCTCTGATTATGAACATGAATATGCTTTGTGAGTAATTACGTTCGTTCCTGAGGACAAGGGAGAAGTCTTGCTATTAGTAGTCATGTGAATTTGGTATTCGTTTGATATTTTGATAAGATGTATGTTGTCTAGCCTCTAGTGGTGTTATGTGAACATCGACTACATAACACTTCACCATTATTTGGGCCTAGAGGAAGGCATTGGGAAGTAATAAGTAGATGATGGGTTGCTAGAGTGACAGAAGCTTAAACCCTAGTTTATGCGTTGCTTCGTAAGGGGCTGATTTGGATCCTTATGTTTCATGCTATGATTAGGTTTACCTTAATACTTTTGTTGTAGTTGCGGATGCTTGCAATAGAGGTTAATCATAAGTGGGATGCTTGTTCAAGTAAGAACAGCACCCAAGCACAGGTCCACCCACATATCAAATTATCAAAGTATCGAACGCGAATCATCTGAACGTGATGAAAACTAGCTTGACGATATTCCCATGTGTCCTCGGGAGCGCTTTTCCTATTATAAGAGTTTGTTCCGGCTTGTCCTTTGGTACAAAAGGGTTGGGCCACCTTGCTGCACTTTATTTACTTTTGTTACTTGTTGCTCGTTACAATTTATCATATCACAAAACTATCTGTTACCATTTATTTCAGTACTTGCAGAGAATACCTTGCTGAAAACCGCTTATCATTTCCTTCTACTCCTCGTTGGGTTCGACACTCTTACTTATCGAAAGGACTACGATAGATCCCCTATATTTGTGGGTCATCATCAAGCCACTTAAATCTTTGAGAGGAGGATACCATCCTAAAATACTACATCATAACCATTTTAATGCATTTTGACCCTCAAGATAAATCATTATCCACTCGTAGCTACTTAATCATGGCATGAGAAACTATAATATCCAATTGTCATCACAAACATGTTTACTCATAATATGCTGAATCAGGGATACTGAGTTAAATATATTTACAAAAACAAAAACAAGAAGAGTTTATACCATCCTTTCCTTGCCACAATCACTTCATCAAATTATCATCATTGTTTCCTTTCACTTGCACAACCGAACAATGTGAAAATAATAATAGTGCAAGTGTGTCATGGACTAAGCTGAAATCTGTAAACAATTTATTCAAAGGAGAAGCCAAGGAAATATTGGCCCTTCGTTAGATCAACAATAAAACATATGGAGGCACTTAACACTTTTAACATAGTCTTCTCCATATAATGACTCAAAGAAAAGAAAAGAAATTCGGAGAAACACACTGAAATATTTTTGGAGATTTTAGTTTTCTGTAGAAAGAGAACCAAAGAAGAAAAACGAGAAGCGAGAAAAACTATTCGCACCAAAGAACTCCTCACAAACAACTAGAGAAGAAACGGGAAATCTTTTTGGGTTTTCATTTTACTACTACAAGCTACCTAAACAAGAAAGAAAAATAAAAAAGAAGCAAGAAATATTTTTGGATTTTCAAAGTTTTTCGAACACACAAAGGAAAAGGAAAAGAAAATGAAACACAAATGTATGATGAAAATGATGAACACCGACAGATGGAATGAATGTGTGATACATGGATGTAATTCCAGTGAGAATATGTACTCCCCCAAGCTTAGGCTTTATGCCTAACTTGGTAATCACCATACTTAGAATCCATAAGGTTTGCTAGGAAAATGGCGGGGCGGAGGTACTCGAGCGTCCCAAGGCTGGACCTCGTTCTCCGCCGCAGCCAACTCGTTCTTATAAGCAATGATATCACGTGGCGGAATGATGTATCTGTGCCTAGCATTAGAATCAAGAAAAGAAGAAGGCAACGGAATAATTTCACGAGTAACCTTGCTAAATACCAAGTTGTAAAGAATATGGTGAGGAGGCTCAGGGTTAGCAATAAAGTGGTGATCTATCATGGGTTGATGGTCTAAATAAACTATAGGTAACATGATATCATCAGGACGGATATGAACATTAAAGTCTGCAGCGAGGTGAGTAGCATAAATACCACCATGAATACTGCCTCTGGTCCTATTAGTGTGCAAGCGATGTGCAATAATGCATCCCAAACTATAAGTTCCTTCAATATAAAGTGCACGACATAAAATGGCAAGGTCAGGGTCACTAAGCATACCACCCTCGTTCATAGCAGTCAAACATTTCCCTATGAATAAACCAAAGCAATGCACAACAAGAAAATGCATACTAGTAACTCTGGCCTTAGACACACCCCTAGACTCTTCGACGGCTAAAGTAAGGAGGAAATCCTCGAACTCCTCAAGTTTGGGTTCCCTCAATTTCCCCTCAGACGAAATCAAACATATATCACAAAATTCAGCTAATGTGATCTCAAAGTGTTCAACATACAAATCAAAGCGTACTAGCATAATCACAAGTTTCATTTATAACAGAATTATCATCATCAATTACTTGCGACATATCAGATTGTATACCAGGTGGTGGTGTCGCAAGCCTACTTAAAATAGAAGGTGAATCAAGTGCGGAGCTAGATGGCAGTTCCTTGCCTCCCCTCGTCTTAGAGTGTACGATCTTAGTCTTAGTGTCTTTTAGATTCTTTATAGTGATCAACAGATTTATAATACCAAGTGCACTGAATGAATAGAGCTATGCTCCCCAGCAGCGGTGCGAGAAAAAGGTGTTGATAACCCACAAGTATAGGGGAACGCGATAGTCTTTGAGGGTAGTATTTAACCCAAATTTATTGTTTCAACACAAGGGGAGCCAAAGAATATTTATGAGTCTTAGCAGTTGAGTTTGTCAATTGAACCATACCAAGAGAATAATATTCCTGTAGCAAAGTATTTAGTAGCATGGTAGTATGATGGTTTGGTAGTAGCGGTAGCAGTAGCAATAGTAACAGTGACAATAGCAGCTTTGTAGTGATTGTAACAGTAGCGGAAACAATAGTAACCTAGCAAAGATTAATATGAGCAACGCATAGGCATTGGATCAGTGATGGATATTTTTGTTGGATGACATTCATCATGTAATAGTCACAACCTAGAGCAATACCCAATAGCTCCAATTCATCAATACAATGTAGACATGTATTCCGTATATAGTAATATGTGCTTATAATAAGAACTTGCATGTCATCTTTTGTCCTACCCTCTCGTGGCAGCGAGGTGCATAAGGAATCTAAGGGATATTAAGGCCTCCTTTTAATATAGAATTGGAACAAAGCATTAACACATGCTGAATACATAAACTCCTCGAATTATAGTCATCCCCGAAGAGTATCCCAATTATTGTCACCTCGGGGTCTACGGTTCAGAAGGTTGACAAGTGCATACAACTAGCAGATAGGATCAAGAACTCAAATTTATTCATGAAAACATAGAGGGTTCAGATCTGAAATCATGGTACTCGGGCCTTGGTGAGAAGCATTAAGCATAGCAAAGTCATAGCAACATCAATCTCAGATCATAATGGATACTAGGGATCAAGCCCTAACAAATTGACTTGATTACATGATAAATCTCATCCAACTCCACCGTCCAGCAAGCCTACGAAGGAATTACTCACTCTCGGCGGTGAGGATCATGAATTTATTTGTGAAGGAAGGTTGATGAAGACGACGATGATGAATCCCCCATTCCGGAGCCCCGAATAGACTGCAAAACAGCCCCCCTTATAAGATCAGGAGGTGGCGGCGGCTCCGTATCGTAAAACGAATGAAACTTCTTCTCTTATTGTTTCCTCTGGGGAACAAAATTTATAGGCTTGGAATTAGGTTAGATGGCCGCCTGTGGGACCCACAAGGCATCAAGGCGCGCCTTGTTTCCCTGTGAGCAACTGGTAGCCCCTCTCCGGTGGATCTTCGTTCTAGTATTTTTATTTATTCAATAAAAAAATCTTCGCAAAGTTTTGTTCGATTTCGAGAACCTTTATTTCTGCACAAAAAAACAACACCGTGCTAGTTTTGCTGAAACATCGTCAATCCGGGTTAGTTTCATTCAAATCATGCAAATTAGAGTCCAAAATAAGAGCAAACGTGTTTGGAAAAGTAGATACGATGAAGACGTATCTGGCCACTACTATAGTTGCTTGTCCTCCTCATCGCCGGAGGAGCCCGTTGTCATGGATGCAGATGGGACCGGAGAGCGAGGGCGTCAGCGCCATGACCCACTTGAAGAAGAACTTCCACCGCCTCCACTTGTCGGCATGGAGAACCAGGACTTCGGCATTGCTGTCGGGTTAGGGGAGCAGGAAGGGCTCGGGGACAGTGACAGCGAGGGCGAGGGACGATGCTCATGAAGGGGGAGGACGGCGTCGCCGGCGCACGGCTTAGTCACGACGCGACCAGCCTAGGCGAAGGGGCGGTCATCCCACTTCATTGCGGCATAGCAGCCGGAGTTACTTTCTCGGGACGCAGCGACACCTGAGAGGCCGTGTCTGCCTGCGCCGCCCTCCCGTCCGGTCAAACCGCGGGCATTAATGTCGGCCGTTGCATGCTTTGGGCCGACATGGATGCCCGGCGACAAGTGGTGCGGGCGTTTGAGGGAAAGTGCGGGAGAGGCCGGTGGGATTTTTTGGAGGGCAAGGGCGGTCAGAAGCGGACGTGGCAGCGGTCCGAACGCCCGCAAAGCATCCCTAGTTTGTCTCCAGTTTGCGGGAAAAAGGACGTACAGACCACTCGGCGGACCATACACGCACACATTGGATGGCACAACACGTCCGAACAGCGCGATGTGGATGCCCGCAAATCCCCCTAGTTTGTCTCCGATTTGCGGAAGAAAGGACGCCCGGACTGCTCGGATGACACAACATGTCTGGACCGTGCGATCTGGACGTCCGCAAAGCCCCCTAGTTTGTCTCCGGTTTGCGAGAAAAAGGACGCCTGGACCGCTCGGCAGACCGATACAGGCCCGTGTTG
>NC_041384.1:528553568-528556051 GCF_002162155.2 Triticum dicoccoides
CCTTGGATGGCACAACATGTCCGGACCCCGCGATCTGGACGCCCGCAACGCCCCTAGTTTGTCTCCGATTTGCGAGAAAAAAGGACGTCTGGACCGCTCGACAGACCGATACAAGTCCCCGTTGGATGGTACAACATGTCCGGACCGCGTGATCTGGACACCCGCAAAAACCCCTAGTTTGTCTCCGGTTTGTGAGAAAAAGGACGTTTGGACCTCTCGACGGACCGACACATGCCCACCTTGGATGGCACAACATGTCCGGACAGCGGTCTGAACGCCGCCCCCTAGTTTGTCTCTGATTTGCGAGAAAAAGGACATCTGAACCGCTCGGCTGACCGATACAGGTCCGCGTTGGATGCCACAACATATCCGGACCGCGCGATCTAGACAACCGCAAAACCCCCCAGTTTGTCTCCGGTTTGCGAGAAAAAGAAAGTTTGGACCTCTCGGCGGACCGATACAGGCCTGCCTTGGGTGGCACAACATGTCTGAACCGCGTGATCTGGACGCCCGCAACGCCCCTTAGTTTGTCTTCGATTTGCGAGAAAAAAGACGTCCGGACCACTCGGCGGACCGATACAGACCCGCATAAGATGGTACAGCACGTCCGGACCATGCGGTCCGAACGTATGCGAGTGGCCGGTTTGAGGGTTGGCGTCTGAGATGTCCTTAGATAGCATATGACGCTTTGGATTGGAACACCATGCTAGACAACACGACGCCCTCGACAAACGTAGTTGTCGTGCCATCAAGCATGCCGTCCAGGCCAGGCGTCATGCTATCTAGCCCGGGGCATCTTGCAAACAGGACCAATTTGTGAACCTTTTTAAAATTGGGGTCATTTTGCGCTGAAATTTTAGAGCAAGGTCAAATCTGTCCATTTGTCACCAGTAAAAAGATGCTCCATCACACTCTGCAGGTCAATGAAGATTTTGGTACGTAGTCACACCCACCTCAGCCAATCATTCCATACCGGTTCAAAAAAATTCGAATCATGCATGCCTGCCATCGTGTTGGAAAATGAAAACTGAAGGGAAGGACAAGACATGTCCTAGTAGCCAGGTCTATGATTGTAAGTCATAGACAAGACCTTTCTCTCCGGAGACTCTACGTGGCTAAAAGTGAGCCTACAGCTTGCCAAGCGAGGAAAAAGGTGGCCAAAAGGACGGAAATTTTTGAAATGAAAATGAAACGAGCGACCTACCTCCCCAGTCCGCAGTTTGGGCGGTGATTATTCAGCGTACGGTTTTCGTCCGGGCACAGCCGCGCGTACATGCCATCGCCACAGGGGCAGGCGTGCCAATTTACCTCTGAATTTTGCATGGGCTAGGTAGCATAGCATAGCTATGTATTGCTAGTGTGGTGGTGGTGCTAAGCTATGCCTATGATGCATGACATGTGAGGTGTCTCCTTCCTGGGAAAGGACGGGTCGCCGGGAGCTGCAGCGGTGGGTGACTACGTAGCGTGCTCCGGGGCTCGGCTCTTGCCTTCTCAGCTGCTGCGTTGCTCGGAAACGTGCAACGCGATCAAGGGTTTTTGCAGCGCAATGAACGACGATCCATAATGTAGGCAGCGGGCAGGCCCGGCCGCACGTCGTCGGTGAAAAGGGCGGTGGCGGGGACTTTGTTCGAACAAAGAGGGCAGACACTCACACTGCTCAGGATCAGAGGATGCAACAACCGAGAACCGTAGCCGTAGGCATGCAACATTTGCAGTTGCAGCGCAGGAAAGGGGGCAAAAGCCGGCACGCCAGGCGCAGGCCCCACCCAATCACCAACAACCAGGGTGCCACCCTTTTCCCGCAATCCGCAGCGCGCGTGTCTGCAGCTTCTGCACCTCTCCTCTCACCGGGAAAAGGAATGGAAAGGCAGGGCACGCACGCACGCAAAGACGAGGGGCGAGTTTGCGTCGTGGGCTCGTGGAATGGGGTCTCTCAGGAGCTTCGCCCAAGTGGCCAGCCAGCGCCAGGGCCGGGATCACGCCTGCCGGCCTCCGCTCGCCTCCTCGATCGGTGATTCCCTTTGGTTCGTCTCACTTTCTGTTCCCAAAGTTGCACTCCTCTGTTTTGCTCCACGCCGAGCCATGTCCCACTGTCCCTCATGCATGCTAGCACTAAGCCGGTGTTGTGTTGACAACATCCAAATCGATCTCCTCATCATAATCTGCAGATAAAGACTATCAAGACCTGGGTAATCACAACAAAAGTCATACAGCAGGGCTCTGTACTGCTAGCATGTCGCCAAAGGCTGCACTACTGTAGCTTTCGAAGTCTGCGAGGGACACGCCAAACATGATGTACTACTGCTACAGTGGAGTAGTACTACTAAACAGTAGCGTCAATCACCCGTCAAAAAAACATTAGCGTCAATCACGCTAATCAATCAGCCAAAATGCACGGTGCATGCATGCAAAAGAAAAGTGACGGCTTATTAAAACTTTGGCTCCCAGCTTTGAACTTTCAAACAGCATACCCCCCCGCTTGG
>NC_041384.1:528556404-528595246 GCF_002162155.2 Triticum dicoccoides
GAGAGAGAGAGAGAGAGAGAGCAGCAGATAGCCATGAGGTGGTGGGGAGTGAAAACTACTCCTAAGCAGCAGCAGCAAGACCAAGCGCATGAAGAGAGCAAGAGCGGCAAGGGCAAGGCGGCCTTCTCGCTGCTCACATGGTTCTCCAAGCTCACGGCTAAGCACAATGCCGCCGCTGCTTCCTCTAAGCCCAAGAAGCATGCCGCGCCTGAGGCCAAGATCTCCGGCGGCGGCTGCGGCAGCTTCCATGAGGGCACGACCCCGAGCCCGGCATCACGGAGTAGCCCGGCAGATACCTTGTCACCCGCGGCCAGCGATATCGTGCCGCGTCGTCTCTCGGTCGGCAACGATGGCGCCGAGGCTGAGGCCACGGCCGCGGTCGCGCGCCAGCTCTCCCGCCGACGCCACTACTCCGTCGGCGGCGATCGCGATCTCCCACCGCTCAGCCACCTCAGCGCGTTCTCTCGCGCTGCCTCCCCGCCGCAGTTTGTGCTGGAGACGGCGCCGACCCCGGTGCTGACGCTGCCGTCCGACACGGACGAAGAGAAGCGGCCTCGGAGCCACCAGCGCCGTCGCCGAGGAGGCGGGCGGCGGTCCTTCTCCGGAAGGACTACGCCGGGCGCGAGGCTGGCAGCGGTGCGCGTCCGTTCGCCGCGGTGCAGCGTGGCGGCCGTGTCGGGGCTTGAGAGGTTCGCGGTGGTGCGGCGGACGAGCGACCCGCAGCGGGAGTTCCGCAACTCGATGGTGGAGATGATCACGAGCAAGCGCATCGGGCGGCCGGAGGAGCTGGAGACGCTCCTGGCGTGCTACCTGGCGCTAAACGCCGAGGAGCACCACGACTGCATCGTCAAGGTGTTCCGCCAGGTCTGGTTTGAGCTCAACCCCGCCCGCATTGCCACCGTCACCAGCCGGCCACGCAGCTGAGCTTCCTTGTCGCGCAGCCGACCGGTTCGTCCATGTAACAAGTGCCGGTGGTTCATAATTGACGAAGTACGGTGATCTTTTTGACAGCTGCTTGTTTTCTTCTCTAAACGCGCTGTCCGTACTCGCATTATCCAAAAAATGTTTTCTTTCAATTCTTTGTTGGTAGCTTCCAAGCTGACCGCTTGGTAAGAATGTTTTTTCTTTCAATTTTTTGTTTCTTTAACACAGTACAATCAAAGTCACCCACATACACGAGCATACACTCATATCTATGAACGCACGCACACACACCTTACCCCTATGAGTACACTGAGCCGGCACATTATCTTGAGATTGATGAAGTCGCCACAAACGCATTTGTAGTCGATAGTAACGTCTCCTAGTGAGGAGGGGCTGAAATAAATTCAAGAAAAAAAAACACAAACATCAATGTTAAGTCTGGGACTTGAACTCTTATCGGAACTGAATACCACTATCCTCCTAACCATCCGATCACAGATTGGTTCACTTTTTTTGTTAGCTTACCGAGCGAAGAATGTTTTATTTAAACAAGAATAAAATGTTAATGTTGGCCGAAAACCTTTGGAGCCACGACCAACTTGCGACTTTTTTGTTTTCTTCCTCTCTATTTATTCGGGTTACAAATAAACGTCCAACCGGCCGACCTGCGCGCTCAGCTCCTTCTCCTTGGTGGCAAGGGCGCCTTCTAGTTCGGCAACCTTGCACCGGTACTCAGGAGGTGTGAAGCTCACCCCGCACCTTCTCCGCCTCCTGCAACTTCAACCGCAGGCCATCGACCTCAGCGACAGCTACAAGCACTCACAGAATATGATGAAATTGGCAATGCGAAGAATGCTCGTGGGATTAAGGTAGTGCAACTGGCAGCCAAAGAAGAAAAGGAGCCCCCACACGAATGGGTGTGGCAGGAAGCTAAGGCCCCGAGCAAAAAAGTCGAGGTGGAGCACGCACGCCGGGCGGCGGTGCCGAGAAGGCCTCCATGGATAGAGGGATCTGATATCTCAAATGCGGAGGAAACAATCATTCCTCCCTCGGCCTCTTGACATCTCCGTCAGAAATGATGGAACGGGCCCATCGACCGATGAACACATAGGTTTCGGCTGTGGCTCGCCGACGATGGATGCCTTCCTCCTTTGCCTCATTTTAGCCTCCCGAGTCGACTGCACGCTCCTGCCGCCACCGCGAGAAGAAGAGCCCGCATTTCCCATCATTTCCCACTGGAAGGAGCTACGGGATCGAAACAACGAACGTTGCAATGGCGATGGATGCGGGAGTAGAGCGAGAGTAGAAGTGCGAGGAAGATGAAGAGAAATGGAAGCTCACCTCTGAAAGGATCGAGAAGAGGTGTGTAGAGGGGGTGGGTGAATAGACTCTAAGTAAGAAAAGTTGTAGTTTTTAACTTCTTTAGGTTTAAGTAGAGTTTTGGCACAAGTTTAAACATTCACAATACATATCAAGCAAGCATGACAAGAGTATATGAGTAGCGGAAAGTAAAGCATGCAAGTTGCAAGAATGTAAAGGGATGGGATTGGAGTGTGCAAACGCAATTGGAGACACGGAGATTTTTGGCGTGGTTCCGATAGGTGGTGCTATCGTACATCCACGTTAATGGAGACTTCAACCCACGAAGGGTAACGGTTGCACGAGTCCACGGAGGGCTCCACTCACGAAGGGTCCACGAAGAAGCAACCTTGTCTATCCCACGATGGCCGTCGCCCACGAAGGACTTGCCTCACTCGGGTAGATCTTCACGAAGTAGGCGATCTCCTTGCCCTTACAAACTCCTTGGTTCAACTCCACAATCTTGACGGAGGCTCCCAAGTGACACCTAACCAATCTAGGAGACACCAATCTCCAAGAGGTAAAAACTGGTGTGTTGATGATGAACTCCTTGCTCTTGTGCTTCAAATGATAGTCTCCCCAACACTCAACTCTCTCTCACAGGATTTGGATTTGGTAGAAAGAAGATTTGAGTGGAAAGCAACTTGGGGAAAGCTAGAGATCAAGATTTATGTAGTTGGAATGAAATATCTTGACCTCAACACAAGTGTAGGTGGTTCTCTCTCAGAAAATGTATGTTGGAAGTGTAGGCATGTTCTGATGGCTCTCTCCTCGAATGAAGAGTGGGTGGAGGGGTATAAATAGCCTCCACACAAAATCTAATCGTTACACACGATTTACCAAACTCGGTGGGACCGATTCAGAGAACTCGGTCAGACCGATTTAGTTCACAATGTGACCGTTAGGCATTTTGGTGGGACCGACATGATTAACTTGGTGGGATCGATGTGCTAGGGTTAGGGTAAAGCCTCAACTCGGTTTGACCGATTACGCAGACTCGGTGGGACCGATTTGGGTAATAAGCGAAACAGAGAGTTGGCCAAGCAAAATCGGTAGGACCGATTGCATACCTCGGTGGGACCGAAATTATTGCAATAGGCAACAGAGAGTTTGCAAGACCATCTCGGTGAGACCAAATTGATTAGGGTTTTTGGCAGTGGCTATGTCAACTGAACTCGGTGGCGCCGGATAGAAAGTTCCGGTGGGGCCAAGTTTGACTCTTGGTTTGGAACGTATGTGGATATGAGAAAGTGGTTGAGGGCTTTGGAGCATATCACTAAGCACTTTGAGCAAGCAAGCCATTGAGCAACACCTCATCCCCTCTTAATAGTATTGGCTTTCCTATGGACTCAATGTGATCTTGGACCACTAAAATAAAATGTAGAGTCCTGAGCTTTGAGCTTGAGACAATCCTTTGTCCTCAGCATCTTGAAGGGGTTCCACATCCTCTAGTCCATGACACTCCATTGTTGAACTTATCTGAAACATACTAGGTAGAACCATTAGTCCAACAAGAGATATGTTGTCATTAATTACCAAAATCACCCAGGGAGCACTTGTGCTTTCAATCTCCCCCCTTTTTGGTAATTGATGACAACATACATCAAAGCTTTAGATAAAGATATTGAGAATAACAAGTAAAGCTTTGGAAAGACATGTAACATGCATAGGCTCCCCCTACATGTATGCAATCATGTAAATATGGAATATATAGGAGCATGTGAATGCATAAGCATGACAGAGTAAGCATTGTGTTACATGTATCTTGGCTATATGCATCAGAGCAAATGATGTGAATATGGGAAATGTACCTTCATGCTCATGAATCCTTCTTGCAAACAATATGTACAACAGCAAGAAATCCTTATACACATGACTGTGTTGCATATACTTACCTTGTGGTCTTGAGTTGGCTTTGGAAGGAATGAACCTGAGTAAACAAGGTTAGATAACACAAATACACCTACTAGCCAGAGCGAACAAAAGAAACCACAAGAGTACCAAGACTGGGATGACATGTAGAGAGTGAGTACTGAGTACTCTATTGGATATAGACATGTCCCCATAGGTAAATATGTGCAATGAATTCAAGGATTTCCTTCCCTTAGATGTCTTGCTCCCACTGAATCTAGCATGGGATACTGGGAGAAGATAGGGAACAGAAAATCAGATCAAAGAAAAAAACAGAGCTAATGCAAACAACCAACTATGAACATGTCTTTCCCCTCTTAAAGACATGTGACTTCTCTCCTCTGGAATACCAAGCATCTCGGGTTTCTTACACTCTCCCCTGAGTATTCTCTCCCCCTATAGAAATGATTAAGCTTTGATGCGATCTCTCTCTCCCCCTTTGACATCAATTTCCAAGAAGGGTTCTTCTAGATTTTTGTTACAGTTGGGTTTGGTCCTTGAGTCACAAAGCAAAGCAGTAGGTCGAACGTGATGCTGGTAGAGGACAAGAATCATTGAGTGGAGCTGGAGAAAAAAGAATGCAGGAACAAGTGGCAAGCTGTCTTTCCTGCAGTGAAATTGGTAGCACCGAGTTGTGTGCTTCGGTGGCTGTCGGTGTCAAAACCGGCGGATCTCGAGTAGGGGGTCCTAAACTGTGCGTCTAGGATTGATGGTAACAGGAGGCAGGGGACACGATGTTTACCCAGGTTCAGGCCCTCTTGATGGAGGTAATGCCCTACGTCCTGCTTGATTGATATTGATGATATGAGTATTACAAGAGTTGATCTACCACGAGATCGTAGAGGCTAAAACCCTAGAAGCTAGCCTATGGTATGATTGTTGTATATGATCTATTGACTAGCCTGACCTCGGTTTATATAATGCACCAGAGGCCTAGGATAACAAGAGTCCTAGCTGAATACGCCGGTGGGGAGGAGTCCTTGTCTTGATCACCAAGTCTTGTGGAATCTTCCATGTATGTGGTAACTGTCCGAACTGGCCCATGAGTATACGGCCATGGGGGTCCTCGACCCAATCTAACAGATCGGGAGATGACGTGGTGAGTACCCCCTAGTCCAGGACGCCGTTAGTAGCCCCCTGAACCGGTCTTCAAGTTAGGGACGCTCCTTGATTCTTCCGAACTGCTCTTCAACTTCGGTCGTCGGTTTTGAAAACTGGTTCAACAAATCTTCTCATCCTCGATCTTGAGGATCGCCGAAATGCATTTGACGAGTTTACATGTCGGGTATCTGAGGAGCCCCGTTAAGTTTCCGGTCTTTATCAATGCGTTGTTATTTTTATGCCATACCTCGGGTTTGAAGTTGTTCCCGGGAGGTAGTGTCCTCTTGCGTCCGAGCTCCAACGCCGGACTGTATTCGAGGTATCTTTTGCAGCCGAGCACCAAAGCCGGACCGCTTTCCGAGCTCCAATGCGGAATGTGTCCGAGCTCCAACGCCAGACTGTATCCGGGCTCCAACGCCGGACTACATCCGAGGTGTCATATCACCCTGGTTCAAAAAAGTTGAAGGAGTTTAGCCGAGCTTAATGCTGGAAATGCCCTCTATGGAGCCAGCCACTAGCGCCCGAGCTTTATGCGGGACTGCTTCCGAGGTGGTGCACCACCCGACCGTGGGCCGACTTTTTGTCAATATTTTTATTGGTGCAATTTATTCTCTGCCGAGATATATAGCCAGTAGCCCTCAAGGTTTGTATCGATCTAGAATCCGAGATGCACCTGAAGGATGACGTAAGACCGGTGATCCCAGTAGCCGTTGAGACTCAGGTTGATTTGCAAAATCGTCCTGAGGATCAAGTCCTAGCTCGGCAGAATACTTCGGGACACAAAAAGCGGCGTGCTTAGTCCTCGAGACTTAGGTTGGGTGCGGCCGACCAACCTAAGGATCAAAATCTCCTCGGAAACTATATTGCACTTAAAATTTTCTGCTTTGAACATGCAATGCAGTAGCCCCCGAGACACTGGTCGGGTGGCAACACCAGATCAGGGGATCGATGTGCCCCATTAATATTTGTAAATAATAAGCCTGAAGCCCAGTAGCCCTCGAGCCTTAATGCGGGCACGGGTGGCCGAATTAAGGATCGATATCCATAGTAAAATCACAAATTATGTGTAATGACTCTATGTATCCAAGTACTTTACGTCATTAATGCTCGGATCCGCATTGTACACAACTTTGTTAACTGACCATCAATCTGGCGATACGGTTTTATAAACAACGGTACGCAGAGAGATGTGTTATATTACTGTTTAACATAAGAAATGTCTTCCAAAGAAAATAGTTCCGCTATCGGTTCCTTTCTTTGGGTTGTCATGCTAAGCATGATCATAAAACCTCAGCTCTAATGTAAGAGCAAAATATCGAGGATTTAGTTTGGGAGGCTAGTTAATAGCCCCTGGTAGTGTTCGGCGACAGTCGAGGTCAAGCCGTAAACACTTCGACCATTGTTATGAATGGCCCATCATTTAACACAGTCATCGGATCGCTGACCAGTTTACGCTTATTGTGACAGTCAGTTTTTGGCTTTCTCCACTTAGGTGCTTAACCAAGTGAGCTGGAAGCACAATCACAGTGGTTCTCCCTTTGCACACCTAGCCGAACAAAGCGGAACGTAGGAAGCAAGTGCAGGAGCCAGGCAACCCAACTATTGACCGAAGACACAATTCGAAACCGATGCATATATAGCAATATCCGAGAATGTTTTTGCCAAATCTCTAAAGGTGTCCGGCGTTGCACTGCGAGACTTGTGCCGAAAACACACAAATAGTTTAAAAGTGCCATAAGCTTGGAAAACCAAAAAACGTCAGTAAAAACTTGACGTCCGAACAAGATCAAGTGTTCGGTGCCAATCCGAAAATTGGCCTTAGAAAAAAAGTGCTTCTGTCGTGCTTTAACATGACACATCCTATCTCAAGACTTCAAGCGGGTCAGCTTACGGATTCAACCTCCTATCCCGAGGGCGGAGTACTTCTCATTAGGTCAGTTTAGCAAACTAAACTCTAGCAGCTTTGAGAGAGAAAGTAGGCTCCCCGGCTAGTGACCACACGCTCGTGTCAAAAAAAGGAGTGACAAATAATAATAGTAATAAAAACTTTGCAATGACTAAGAAGAAAAACACTTATTATAAAACGGCTCATATAAATTTAAGAGCCCCCAAGTGACTTGGGTAAAAGAATTTTATGTATAATGATTGTATGTACCGAAGTACTAATATCATATCTTTGTTCACCCGAACTTTAAACACGTCTTAACCGACCATCGGCTTCTCCCCCTTCGGTCAAGGACCAAAAAGTGTTATGTACTCCACCTGTCGAGAATATCAACAATGTTTCTGATAACCAGGCAACCGGGCCATAAGGCTGTAACAGACAAAGCGCACTCAGGGAACTTATGCTATATTACAGACGAAGTGTAAGAAGCATTTTCGAAGAAAATAGTACCCCCACCGATACCTTTCTTCGGTGCTCATTATTACTATGAGACTTGTGAAATAGATTTTTTGTACTCATGAGTTCCGTTGTGTGCCGACCATGATTGAAAACAATAAGAGCGCTACCTTTCGGCTTCACCCAGTCTGAGGTCAGAGCTCGGAGGACCCGGTCGTGACAATCGCAGAGGTGCTCCCTTTACTCCCTAGCCGAACAATCGGGAACGTAGGGGTAAGCACAGGAGCCAGGCAACCCAGTTTGCAAATCGCTTAAGTCAATATGGTGCATATTGTGGCGTAATACACGAACAAGGAACGAAGTCGTGCAAGTATAATCATATGCAAGAGGAAAAGCTCCATCAAGGGAGCCCTCAAACAAACGGGGTATTCACATTTGTGTGTCACAAACAAAGTTATGACAAGGAACTTTGTCCCAAACGACTTTGTGCCGAAAAGTATAATGCTTGGTCGAACCGAACAAAATTTAAAACTAAAAGTTTTTTGAGCATGAAAGCAACTTAGCTGGTTAATGAGCTTGGTGTTGATGATGCGATTCGGGCTTGTGGCGGGACGAAGACGCCCATTGATCTGTGACAGATCCGACAAGGTTCGCAGTCCTCGGCATGGCCGAGGTCCCAGCCCCTGGTCCCGAGGTGTCCGGGCAAGGAGTTCGGCACTCCAGAGTAGTGACCACCTAACGCAGTCAAAATCGATTACCTGCACACATAAAGCAGTGCGGTCCAGGAAATAATAATAATATATATAATCCTTGCATAACTGTTTTACGCAAAAATAATTTATTTAAAGAAATGTGGCCTGGCGCTGAAGCCAATGTCGATGCAGGGCGCCAGCATGACGCAGTGAAGGCGTGACAAAGCCTGAATTTGCAGGGCGGTCCGGGCTCCGGGTGCGGTGTTCGTCGAACTATGTACGGCAACTGACCGAACCTCCACGCGACCGTTTTTAATGTGGCCGCCATTTGATAGACCTGTGTATAGATGATGGAACAACCAGAGTAATAATTTCTTGGGAAAAATAAACCCAACAAGCAAAAATTGTTAGGATTAATAGCACCTGGTTTATTTGTTGTAGCATTCCAAAGAAAAGCGACTCCCAAAATCGGGAATCGATCCGCACACCTATTGCCTGATGGGCGATAAAGCGAAGGCGTGGTGATGCTGGCAAAGGTTGGCTTGCCGAGGCGAAGCCCTCGGTCTGGCTGACGTGACAGAGTAGTTCGGCTAGTGATGCCGAAGTCTCCGGAGTAGGTTGATGAAGAGATGACGAAGCCCCCGGTCCAGCCGAGATGTCGAAGCCTCGATGTCAGCTGATGAGTCGAAGTAGGTCGGCGTGATGGACACCAGCTTGAAGAAGCAACAGTGCGGCCCTGCCGATGCAGGCCGTGACGCGGTCAATGTCTAGCGCAGGTCGGCAGTCTTGGAGCAATATTGCCGGATTGGTTTGACACCAGCATGATGATGAAGATGACCTCAGGGGAGGCTTAAAAATTTATGGACACGTGTTTAAAAACGATGCACAATACCCTAGAAGAGAATTCCTCTAAAAAGGTTGTCCAATATCACGTTCATAAAGAAACATGAATTCGGGTCGGATCCGTATTCGCGCAAAAAACAGATCCGAAAATTGGTCCACTCATCGGAAGGTTCCTGGAGTTTGAACCGTCGGATCGAGCTGAAATTTGTAAGGGTGGTAGATATGAGAATTCCACAGTAGATGAACGGTTGGATCTTCCAAAGGACCTCCGAGCCGGGCTCTGGAGACCACGTCCTAAACTCGTCCAGATTCCCGTCCAGATTTGACACGGCTCAGGTATATCGTAGATTGTCGGAGATTCCTCCATCGGAACTCGACGAAATTTTACATGGCTGTTGTAGATGTAATTCCACACTATTCCACTGAAGCAATCGTCAAACTGACGCTCGAGGAGGCGGTGATGGTGAATACAAGTTCGCTGTCCATAAAAAACAGCACGGCCGCCTGAGGGCAATGTTGATGTTGAGCCCTCGAGCTCCATGGATGATTCCTCCCTGATCTTGATAGAAATCGGAGTTGATGTTGATGAAGGCCCTCGTCCGAACATGACGATCGGAGGTAGGGCACAGTCCTCGGTCCAGCCAAGGTGACCGGCCGAGCCTGTGACGAAGAAGCCGACGTCGCAGTTGACCTGCGGGCGAGCCGTCGATCCCTTTGCCGATCACACAGCGGAACTTTCAATGAAAGCACCAATGTCGGTGTCAAAACCGGCGGATCTCGGGTAGGGGGTCCCGAACTGTGCGTCTAGAATCGATGGTAACAGGAGGCGGGGGACACGATGTTTACCCAGATTCGGGTCCTCTTGATGGAGGTAATACCCTACGTCCTGCTTGATTGATATTGATGATATGAGTATTACAAGAGTTGATCTACCACGAGATCATAGAGGCTAAAACCCTAGAAGCTAGCCTATGGTATGATTGTTGTATATGATCTATCGACTAGCCTGGCCTTGGTTTATTTAATGCACTAGAGGCCTAGGATAACAAGAGTCTTAGCCGAATACGCCGGTGGGGAGGAGTCCTTGTCTTGATCACCAAGTCTTGTGGAATCTTCCATGTATGCGGCAACTGTCCGAACTGACCCATGAGTATACGGCCATGGGGGTCCTCGGCCCAATCTAATAGATCGGGAGATGACGTGGTGAGTACCCCCTAGTCCAGGACACCGTCAGTGGCGCCAAAAGGATTCGGTTGGACTGAAGCAAACAAACCGGTGTGACCGAGTTCATCACAGTGAAAACACTTGTCACCTCAGCTCACTAGGAAGATAAAATCTCACAAGGATTTGCAAGGAATTTGCTGAAAGATTTGAATGAATTGGATGCAGGGAATGCAGAACACAAATAATCAGAAAGGAAATCTAGATGAATTTTTTTGAAAGGGGAAATAATATGCACGAGACAAATGCAAGAGCACAGAGAAACACAAGAGAACTTCATCTAGAATTGGTCGGCGACAAAGTCACCTATGCTAGAGTATATTGACTTAGGAGTCAAGTGAGGACACTTGATCATAGGTCATACCCATCGTTTAAGCACAAAATGGGGTTACCCTTTTTCGTTTAAGCATCTTGATGTATTCACATCTTGTTGAGTTGCTTTGACCCATGACTTGGAGTAAAGCTTCTTTAAGATGGAATAACATACCTTGGGTGGTGGTGTTGATCTTGATCATGTATATGGACTTGTGTGGGTTGCTCAAGGTTGATGTAGCTCATCAAGAGTTGGGAGCACCATTTGGAATTTGAGTTCATCTTCCTACATGGGTTAGCTTTGAAAGGAAGAGCACTTGTATATCCAAGATGACAATCATAAAACTTAATGTAGAATTTGTCAAAGGATATGTTTGAAGGGTTTCGTGCTTCGTTGACTTCAACCACCATTGTGTAGAGACTTGGTGATGTAGAAATTGCTCAAGATATGAGTGAGTTGCAATCTCATGGATTTAGATTCATCCAAGTACCTACAAGGGTTAGGTAGCATGCAAGGGTGCAAGTATATCCAAGACATATAAATAGCATCATGAAAGAAATATCAAGGATTAGTCAAAGGTTCATGCCTTGCATGTATCCAAATGGAGTTTCTACTCCAAGTTTGAAGTATCAATGATGTTCAGTTCACCTCTCAAACGGCAAAAGACTTTCTCATCGAGCGGTTTGGTGAATATATCTGCCAATTTCTTATCGGTACGAATATCCTTAAGATCAATGTCCCCTTTGGCAACGTGATCTCGAATGAAATGATGAAGAACTTCAATATGCTTAGTTCGAGAATGTTGCACGGGATTGTGAGCAATCTTGATAGCACTTTCATTGTCATAGAGCAATGGAACATGTTTCACATATATCCCATAATCTTTAAGAGTTTGGGTCATTCAAAGTAATTGAGCGCAACATGAACCAGTGACAATGTATTCCGCTTCGGCGGTGGATAAGGATACCAAGTTTTGTTTCTTGGAAGACCAAGACACAAGAGATCTACCAAGAAATTGACAAGTACCCGAAGTGGACTTTCTATCAACCTTGTCTCTGGCATAGTCCGAGTCGGAATAGCCAACAAGATCAAAAGAAGACCTATTAGGATACCAAATGCCAAAATTTGGTGTATGTATTAAGTATCTCACTATCCTTTTCACAGCCTTAAGATGACATTCTTTGGGAGCCGCTTGATGTCGTGCACACATGCACACACTTAGCATAATATCGGGACGAGAGGCACATAGATATAACAATGAGCCAATCGTGGAGCGGTAAACCTTTTGATCAACTGGTTCACCATCTTTGGTCAAATCAAGATGTCCACTAGTAGGCATGGGTGTAGTCATACCTTTGCATTCTTGCATGTTGAACTTCTTGAATAAGTCCTTGGTGTACTTTGTTTGAGAAACAAAGGTACCTTCCTTAGTTTGTTTGATTTGCAAAAAGGAAAGAATTTGAGTTCACTCATCATAGACATCTCAAACTTCTCCGACATTAGCTTCCCAAACTTTTCACTAAAATGAGGGTTAGTCGAACCAAATATGATATCAGCAACATAAATTTGGCACACAAATAATTCTCCATTAACCCTTTTAGTAAAAAGAGTAGAATCTATTTTTCCAATTTCAAAAACTTTTTGAATAAGGAACTTGGTCAAGCATTTATACCATGCTCTAGGAGCTTGTTTAAGACCATAAAGGGCTTTGTGAAGTTTGTAAACATGACCGGGTTTCTTAGGATTGATGAAGCCAGGAGGTTGTTTAACATAAACTTCTTCCTCGATTTCACCATTTAGAAAAGCACTTTTAATGTCCATTTGGTATAAAGTGATATCATGGTGATTAGCATAGGCAAGCAAGATGCAGATGGACTCAAGTCTAGCAACGGGGGCATATGTCTCACCGTAGTCCATACCTTCGACTTGAGTATAGCCTTGGGTGACAAGACGAGCTTTGTTGCGGACGACTTGACCATCTTCGTCTTGCTTGTTGCGAAACACCCATTTGGCACCGATGATGTTGTGGTTGTTGTCGGGCTTCTCGACCAATGTCCACACTTGGTTTCTCTCAAAGTTGTGTAGCTCTTCATGCATGGCGTTTATCCAATCCGGATCTTCCAATGCTTCTTCAACCTTCATAGGTTCAATGCTAGAGATGAATGAGTGATGTTTACAAAAAATTGCCAAACGAGTTTTAGAGCGAGTGATTCTCCTGGTTTGGATATCATTGTAGATTTGCTCGACGGGATGGTCTTTGGCGACTCTTGCTCGAACTTGTGGGAGCTTTTACTTGGCTCGGAGTGGAACATCCTCTTCATCTTGTTCTTCTTCGTGGCCTTCTTCATTGTTGACGTTGTCGTTCTCTTGTCGTGGTGGAGAAGGAGGTTGTTGATGTTCATCTTGGTGTACTTCCTCGTTTTCTTCGTCTTGGTGTGTCCCACTTGTGGATGCTTCCGTATCAACTCTTCGTTCACCTTGTCGTGAGGTGGAAGCTTCTACATGGACGGACGAGGTACTCTCCTTCACCTCCGTTGGACGAATCTTGCCAATAGACAAGTATTGGATTGCTTCTGAAGGGTCTTTGTCTCCTACATCAATTGACAATTGCTCTACTTGCGAACCGTTAGATTCATCAAACTTCACACCTATCGTCTCTTCAACCTTTCGGGTGAAATTGTTGTAGACACGGTAAGTGTGAGAGTTTGAGCCATAAGCAAGTAGGAAACCTTCATGAGATTTAGGAGAAAATTTAGAACGACAATGCTTATCAAGAATGTAGCACTTTGAGCCGAATACTCGAAAGTATCCAACTTGGGGTTTGTTACCAGTGAGGAGCTCGTATGCCGTCTTGCCGAGTAGCTTGTGAAGATACAAGCGATTTGTTGCATGAAAAGTGTCTCAACCGCTTCTGCCCAAAAGTGTTTTGGAGTCTTGTACTCATCAAGCATCGTTCTTCCAATCTCAATAAGAGTCCGGTTCTTCCTCTCAACAACTCCATTTTGTTGAGGTGTGTACGTAGCCGAGAACTTGTGTGAAATCCCCTCTTCATCAAGAAAGGTATCCACATTTGCGTTCTTGAACTCCGTTCCGTTGTCGCTCCGAACCTTCTTGATATTCACTTCAAATTGATTTTGGGCCTTCCTAGCGAAGTTTTTGAAGATCTTTTGGACCTGCGATTTATCATCAAGGAAGAACACCCACGTAAATCTTGAAAAATCATCGACTATGACTAGACCAAATGAGTTACCACCGAGACTCTTGTAGGCATTCAGACCAAAGAGATCCATGTGAAGTAGCTCGAGCGGTCTTCTCGTAGTCATGATGTTCTTCACGGGGTGACTCCCTCCAACTTGTTTTCCTTCCTGACAAGCTCTACAAAGTCTATCCTTGTCAAATATGACATCTTTTACTCCAAGGATATGATCACCTTTAATAAGCTTATCAAGATTTCGCATGCCCACATGACCTAGCCTTCTATGCCACAACCAGCCTTTAGAAGATTTAGCAATTAAGCAAGTTTTAGGTTGAGCCTTTTTAGTGAAATCAACAATGTAAAGATCACCTCTACGTATACCGGTAAAGACCATTTTATGATTGTCTCTTCGAAACACTTGGCAATCTACTTCAGTAAATAGGACATTGAAACTGAAATCAACAAGTCTAGATACTGAAAGTAAATTGTACCCAAGAGATTCAATGGGCATGACGTTTTGTATGGAGCTATCATGTGAGATGGCCACCTTACTGAGGCCAACCACCTTACCCTTTGAGTTGTCACCAAAAGTAACATACTTTCGAGGGCTGTCATTTTCAGCAAGCTCACGAAACATATCTTTGTCTCCAGTCATATGATCAGTACATCCACTATCAAGGACCCATTCCTTTCCTCCAGCCATGTAGCCGTGAAGATTAGCCATAAGACCAAAGTGTCTCATCGCATCATCAAGATCATGGTCACTATCATCATCCTCATCATAGTATCCATGTTCAACATCGTCATGTGATGGATCAACTCCTAGAGAGGGTTATTCATTAGAAGTATGACCATAACAATGTTCATCTCTATGGATTCTAATGACTTTGGAAATGATATTGCTAATAATTCAAACATCTCCTTTTGCACTCGTAAGATTAGTAAGCTCAAATAAGAAATCACCAAACTTGGGATCATTAGAACTCATCTTACTCAAGGCAATAGACTTATGAAGAATCTCATCTAGAATTTTCAAGGAATAATTTGGGAATCGTTCCCCAAGGAATCTCCATAAGGTGTAGGCACAATCAAAAGTAGGCAAGCTAGCAAGCAAATATCTAGTCAAACCTCTAGTGATTAAATTGACCGTTCTTAGATTACGGATCATGTCAATAGACTCATCAAGGGTAGGATGCAAAGGATCAATAATGCGAGCACAAGCAGTAGTAATGTACTTGGTCAAATGATATTCATTGAAAATCTCAAACATCTCATTTTTCCACTCATGAAAGAACTCTCCATCAGGAATAGGCACTCTACGTCTAAGACTCCCCAACGTAGACTCATCCATCTTCCTCCAATGGTGATTAAACCAAAGCAATGGAAACCAAAGCTCTGATACCAATTGAAAGGATCGAGAAGAGGTGTCTAGAGGGGGGTGAATAGACTCTAAGTAAGAAAAGTTGTAGTTTTTAACTTCTTTAGGTTCAAGTAGAGTTTTGGCACAAGTTTAAACATTCACAATACATATCAAGCATGGATGACAAGAGTATATGAGCAGCGGAATGTAAAGCATGCAAGTTGCACAAATGTAAAGGGATGGGATTGGAGTGTGCAAACGCAATTGGAGACACGGAGATTTTTGGCGTGATTCTGATAGGTGGTGCTATCGTACATCCACGTTGATGGAGACTTCAACCCACGAAGGGTAACGGTTGCGCGAGTCCACGGAGGGCTCCACCCACGAAGGGTCCACGAAGAAGCAACCTTGTCTATCCCACCATGGTCGTCGCCCATGAAGGACTTGCCTCACTCGGGTAGATCTTCACGAAGTAGGCGATCTCCTTGCCCTTACAAACTCTTTGGTTCAACTCCACAATATTAACGGAGGCTCCCAAGTGACACCTAACCAATCTAGGAGACACCACTCTCCAAGAGGTAACAAATGGTGTGTTGATGATGAACTCCTTGCTCTTTTGCTTCAAATGATAGTCTGCCCAACACTCAACTCTCTCTCACAGGATTTGGATTTGGTAGAAAGAAGATTTGAGTGGAAAGCAACTTCGGGAAAGCTAGAGATCAAGATTTATGTGGTTGGAATGGAATATCTTGACCTCAACACAAGTGTAGGTGGTTCTCTCTCAGAAAATGTATGTTGGAAGTGTAGGCATGATCTGATGGCTCTCTCCTTGAATGAAGAGTGGGTGGAGGGGTATAAATAGCCTCCACACAAAATCTAACCGTTACACATGATTTACCAAACTCGGTGAGACCAATTTAGAGAACTCGGTCAGACCGATTTAGTTCATAATGTGACCATTAGGCATTTCGGTGGGACCGACATGATTATCTTGGTGGGACCGATGTGCTAGGGTTAGGGTAAAGCCTCAACTCGGTTTGACCGATTACACAAACTCGGTGGGACCGATTTGGGTAATAAGTGAAATAGATAGTTGGCCAAGCAAACTCGGTGGGACCGATTGCATACCTCGGTGGGACCGAAATTATTGCAATAGGCAACAGAGAGTTTGCAAGCCCATCTCGGTTAGACCGAGATCCCATCGGTGAGACCGAATTGATTAGGGTTTCTGGTAGTGGCTATGTCAACTGAACTCGGTGGCGCCGGATAGAAAGTTTCGATGGGGCCGAGTTTGACTCTTGGTTTGGAACATATGTGGATATGAGAAAGTGGTTGAGGGCTTTGGAGCATATCACTAAGCACTTTGAGCAAGCAAGCCATTGAGCAACACCTCATCCCCTCTTAATAGTATTGGCTTTCCTATGGACTCAATGTGATCTTGGATCACTAAAATAAAATGTAGAGTCCTGAGCTTTGAGCTTGAGCCAATCCTTTGTCCTCAGCATCTTGAAGGTGTTCCACATACTCTAGTCCAGGCCACTCCATTGTTGAACTTATCTGAAACATACTAGGTAGAAGCATTAGTCCAACAAGAGATATGTTGTCATTAATTACCAAAATCACCCAGGGAGCACTTGTGATTTCAACCTCACTCTCCGCCACTCGTATGGCCAACCATGGGGCGCACTGAGAATTGAGGCATCATGGCATGCCACATGCCCCACTTTTGCCATGGTTACCGCGTGGCGAGTCGTGGGCACATGGAAAGAGGTAGACCTGCCATAATGAGACATGACTGCCCTGAATCCTCGTGTGGAGTTGCGAGGCAACACAAGGGCGGAACCCTTTGGGTACTGTAGAGGAAGATGCCCCCCACGTCCTAGAAAACGCCAAGGGACGCGTGGAGATCTGAAACGTCACGGCAAGGAGACCTCACATGACTGATCTCCCGAGGGCCTGGCCTAACGCCCCCTCGGTTTGGCACCGGAAGGATAAAACCGCATCGAATAGGATTAGAAGAGGCTACCAAAGGTCCCCAAGAAACTTACTGCGATCTCCACCAGTCTTGAGAGCTAATGACGGGGTCCTGCACCAGGGGTGCCTCTCCAGGGAAGTCTGACCTTGATGCCCATCGGAGGGCCCACTTGACCAATTACAAGGAAGATTCCCTAAGGAGCGCCAGAGACCTTTGTGCTCTCCAAGGCTGAGGATGGCGGCGCCCAAATTGCATCTACTGCCATGTAAATCCTAGACCGCCTTGCCTATATGGAGGGAGGTCTAGGGCTCCTCCTCAATGATCTATCCTCAGATAGGCAAACTCTCATTAGCAATCTCATACACCATTGTAACCCCTCGCACGAGGTATCCATCCATCATAAATAACGAAAACAAGAAGGATTTAGGGTATTACTCCCCAGAGTCCCGAACCTGGATAAACCCTATGTGCAGTCTAGGTTCCAAGAATTCCAGCTGCGCTCGGACCCATACCGAAGGATCAGACAAGATTTTGCACCGTCAGGTAAGATCAACATCTCAAATATATTCATGAAATCATATATGTCCAGATCTAAAATCATGGCACTCGGGCTATGGTGACAAGCCTTAAGCATAGCAAATTCATAGCAACATCAATCTCAGAACATAGTGGATAGTACGCATCAAGCCCTAACAAATTGACTCGATTACATAAGAAATCTCATCCATCTCCATCTACCTCTAGTATGCCTACAAGGGGATTACTCACACATAACTACGAGCATCATGAAATTGTTGATGAAGAAGTGTTGGTGATGACGACGGCGATGAATCCATCTCTGCGGAGCCACGAACGCACTCCATACTAGGGCTCCTGACGAAGAATTGGAGGTGGCGGCGGATCCACATTGTACAATGTTATGACACTTTCTCTCTCGTGTTTTTCTCGAGAAGACGGAATTTACAGTGCTAGAATTAAATCTCCGAAAAGACTGAATTACTTTCAGTGAATAATCTGATCGTAAACCCACAATTCATCGGATCACAACAAACACACCGCAAGAATTATATCAACTTGATCTGAGGTGAGAACATGGTATTGAAGATATATATATATATATATATATATATATATATATATATATATATGAGAGAGAGAGAGAGCCATCTAGCTACTGCTATGGACCCGTAGGTCCTATGGGAACTGCTCACGCATCATCATGGAGGCAATAAGGATGATGTAGAAGGCCTCCGTGGTTGGTTACCCCTCCAGCAGAGTACCGGCGGGGGTGTCCAGATGGGATCGTGGAAGGAAGAGGCTTGCGGCGGCGAAAAAATTGTTTCGGGTCTCGTTCTAGTGGTTTCTAGAATTTAAGAAATTTATAGCGCCCGAATTAGGTCAGACGGAGGCCTATGGGCCCCACAAGCTCAGGTTGTTCCCTTGGGGTGCGCCCCTTTAGCTTGTGTCTCACCTGCAGGTCTTCTGTCCCTCCCTCGAAGCCTATAGCACCTCTTCTGATCCATAAACAATCACCATAAAGTTTTGTCGTGTTTGGACTTTGTTTGATATGTTTTTTTCTACGAAACAAAGCAAATATGTAGAAAAAGAAGAACTGGCACTCAACACTGAGTTAATAGGTTAGTTCCCAAAAATGATATAAAATGACATATAAAGCATAGAAGAATGATAATATAGTAGCATGAAAAAATAAAAAAATTATAGACACGTTGGAGACGTATCAGCATCCCCAAGCACAATTCTTGCTCGTCCTCGAGTAGGTAAATGATAAAAACAGAATTTTTGATGTGAAATGCTACCTAACATGTCCTAATCATGTAATTCTTTTGGGTATGAAGGTTGAGAAGTGATGACTTAATAGATACCAAAACGATAATATAAAAGAATGCTAGTAAATAATCATCACTTCCAAAATAAATAATACCAAAGAACATTATTCATACTCATTTAATCATGTAAGCATGGCATAGCTCAGTCTTCCTAGCATAAAGTATAAATCATGAACACCTCGCTGCCAAAACAAGCAATTGTATCATACTTTTTCTTACTTCAACATTTCCAACTCCACTCAATACCTGAGCGCGAGCCATGAACTTAGCACTTTGGATGTCAGAGAGAATGATGGTAGGGGTTTATAAGAGAATACGAAAAGTTGAGAAAGTCTTGCATCAACTCACGAATCATTAGGTAATGGAGAGGCCTTTCAATCGATATCAATGCGAGGAGTAGGGGTTGCCATCCAACGGATGCACTAGAGCTATAAGTGTATGAAAGCTCGCTACCGAAACTAAGTGGGTGTGCATCCAACTTTCTTGCTCATGAAGACCTCGAGCATTAGAGGAAGCTCGTCACTGGAATATACAAGCCAAGTTATATAATGTAAGAATTTCCACTAGTACATGAAAGTGGCAAATCATGGTGAAAGTGCGTTATATCGACTAGAGGGGGGGTGAATAGGCGATTTTTATGAATTCTTCACTGAGGAATTTGCGGGTTAGGAAATTCTAGAGTGAAGAACTACTTGCAGCGGAATAAGTACTCAGAAGTCAACATAACAGAACAAGAGCATGGTCTTCATGATGAAATGAAAACAAGCAGAGTATAGAAAGCGTAAACACAAGATAAACAGAATGAAGACAAATAGGCTGAAGAAATTGAGCTGAGGAAATAGAGAAAGTCTTCAACCAAAGTCTTCAAACAGATATGAACAAGCACAGAACAGAGAGATGAGGAAATAGAAGGGTTGAGGAATTGGAACCAGGTAGCTTGGTGAAGACAATGATTTGGTAGACCAGTTCCAACTACTGTGATAGTTGTACGTCTGGTTAGGGCGGCTAGGTATTTAAACCTAAGGACACACAGTCCCGGGCACCCAGTCCCGGGCACCCAGTCCCGGGCACCCAGTCCCGGACACCCAGCCCTGAACACGTAGCTCAGGACACTCAGTCCTCACCGTATTCCCCTTGAGCTAAGGTGTTGGGTAACGTAGTAATTTCAAAAAATTTCCTACGCACACGCAAGATCATGGTGATGCATAGCAACGAGAGGGGAGAGTGTTGTCCATGTACCCTTGTAGACCGAAAGCGGAAGCGTTAGCACAACGCGATTGATGTAGTCATACGTCTTCATGATCCGACCGATCAAGCACCGAATGCACGGCACCTCCGAGTTCTGCACACGTTCAACTCGATGACGTCCCTCGAACTCCGATCCAGCCAAGCTTTGAGGGAGAGTTCCGTCAGCACGACGGCGTGGTGATGATGATGATGTTCTACCGACGCAGGGCTTCGCCTAAGCACGGCTACGATATGACCGAGGTGGATTATGGTGGAGGGGGGCACCGCACACGGCTAAGAGATCCAAGGGATCAATTGTTGTTCCTTTGGTGTGCCCCTTGCCCCCGTATATAAAGGAGTGGAGGAGGGGGAGGGTCGGCCCTCTCTATGGCGCGCCCTAGGGGAGTCCTACTCCCACCGGGAGTAGGATTCCCCCTTTCCTAGTAGAACTAGGAGCCCTTCCAAGTAGTAGGAGTAGGAGGGAAGGAAACAGAAGGGAAAAGGAGAAGGAAGGAAGGGGGCGCCCCCCTCCCTAATCCAATTCGGACCAGCCCATGGGGATGGGTGCGGCCACCCTTTGATGCCTTTCTCTCCTTTCCCGTATGGCCCATTAAGGCCCAATACGAATTCCCGTAACTCCCCGATACTCCAGAAAATACCCGAATCACTTGGAACCTTTTCGATGTCCGAATATAGTCGTCCAATATATCGATCTTTACGTCTCGACCATTATGAGACTCCTCGTCATGTCCTCGATCTCATCCGGGACTCCGAACTCCTTCGGTACATCAAAACACATAAACTCATAATATAACTGTCATCGAACTTTAAGCGTGCGGACCCTACGGGTTCGAGAACTATGTAGACATGACCGAGACACGTCTCCGGTCAATAACCAATAGCGGAACTTGGATGATCATATTGGCTCCTACATATTCTACGAAGATCTTTATCGGTCAAACCGCATAACAACATACGTTGTTCGCTTTGTCATCGGTATGTTACTTGCCCGAGATTTGATCGTCCGTATCTCAATACCTAGTTCAATCTCATTACTGGCAAGTCTCTTTACTCATTCTGTAACACATCATCCCGCAACTAACTCATTAGTTGCAATGCTTGCAAGGCTTATAGTGATGTGCATTACCGAGTGGGCCCAGAGATACCTCTCCGACAATCGGAGTGACAAATCCTAATCTCGAAATACGCCAACCCAACAAGTACCTTCGGAGACACCTGTAGAGCACCTTTATAATCACCCAGTTACGTTGTGACGTTTGGTATCACACAAAGTGTTCCTTCGGTAAATGGTAGTTGCATAATCTCATAGTCATAGGAATATGTATAAGTCATGAAGAAAGCAATAACAACAAGCTAAACGATCAAGTGCTATGCTAACGGAATGGGTCAAGTCAATCACGTCATTCTCTAATGATGTGACCCCGTTAATCAAATGACAACTCATGTCTATGGCTAGGAAACTTAACCATCTTTGATTCAACGAGCTAGTCAAGTAGAGGCATACTAGTGACATACTGTTTGTCTATGTATTCACACATGTATTATGTTTCCGGTTAATACAATTCGAGCATGAATAATAAACATTTATCATGATATAAGGAAATAAATAATAACTTTATTATTGCCTCTAGGGCATATTTCCTTCAGTCTCCCACTTGCACTAGAGTCAATAATGTAGTTCACATCCCATGTGATTTAGCATCAATAGTTCACATTACCATGTCATTAACACCCATAGTTCACATCGTCATGTGACCAACACCCAAAGGGTTTACTAGATTCAATAATCTAGTTCACATTGCTGTGTGATTAACGCCCAAAGAGTACTAAGGTGTGATCATGTTTTGCTTGTGAGAGAAGTTTAGTCAACGGGTCTGCCACATTTAGATCCGTAAGTATTTTGCAAATTTCTATGTCAACAATGCTCTGTACTAAGCTACTGTAGCGACCAGGCCTCAAACAGTCCGATCTCTGTGCTCCGGTGTCATCCCTGGATCAGTAATGCTGACACCACACAGTACTTGGAGGATTTATAGCAGAGTAGCAATCACACACTTATTACATCGAGTGTCTCAAAAGAGAACTTATTACAATAAATATGGCTTAAGGCCATCTAATTACGATAATAACGGAAGGCTTGGAAAATAAGTGAGTCCATCAACTCCAACGGCATCACTGAGTATAGAACCACGACCTAAAACTCCTTAATCGTCGTCTGAAAAGTCTGCAACATTAACGTTGCAGCCCGAAAACGGGTCAGCACATGGAATATGCTGGCAAGGTAACACATAGAGAGTAGTGGAATGCAACAGCTATACTATATGCATATTTGGCTGGTGGAAAGCTCTATGGTTACAGTTTTGCATAAAGCCAATTTTTCCCTACTTCAAAAGGAATAAATTTAATTACTATCATGGTGGTTGTTAAACATTGAGAATGGTTGACAGCATTCTCAATCCCAATTAAGCATCATCATTAACCCAACAACATTAATTTTAGAGTAACATGTTGAGATTCACATGATAATCCAGATACTAGATACTCAAGATGTCCATAACCGGGGCCACGACTAATCATGATTAGTTTGTTACACTCTGCAGAGGTTTGCGCACTTTTCCCCACAAGACTCGATCGCCTCCGTTGGATTTCTCGCACTACATGGTGTTTGAGAAACGGATGACTGAGACACAGTCTTTCAGAAGCGCTAGCACCTTACGATGGATAGACCGGTACACCTACTTTCCCCTATATCTGCTAGTCTACCCTGTAAGAGTTCGCACAACTTAATCAACTATGCCAGAGCCCATAATGGCTTGTGGCTGCACACGGAAGTTTCTAGTTTGAAAAATCTCATGATCCCTTTGAGCCTGGGTGGCGGTCCAAAAGAAAACATGCATGTCTTGAAATACCCAGGTGCCTCAATCCACCCAGATGTGTATTTAAGTTGCCACCTTAGATAAACCATTAATTATCAATCTCACATCTGTCATGGATTTCACTCACCCAATCCACGTCTACTAGCATAGCATGGCATAATAAGCAAACATAGAAGTAACTCCCAAAGGTTTGATAATAAACAGGTAATAGGTACTACCTCATGTACTTCCCATCCCACAGTTTAATTAGATCCTAATCATGCAATGTGTGAAGATTGATCTAATGCAAAAAAACTGGGTTGTAGAAAAGGTATGCTCAAAGTGTTACTTGCCTTGCTGATGATCCGTGAAACCTAACGATTCGAAGTAACAGGCGGCGCACTCCGGGTACTCTATCACAGGCAAACAAACAAGCATACAATAAGTACTCATCTAATGCACAGGTAAAACTCACATAAGAGATCTAACCAGAAGGTTCAACTTAAGAACTCCGGTTGGCAAAAGGAATCAAATCGAACGAAGCAAAGAAAGTCAAACGGTGAAAGAAAACAACTTTGTTCTAGTAATCTGAACCTAAGTCAAATTTTACAGTAGCAAAAACTTGTTTAAGTTGATTATTCCGATAGAGGGTTTCGAGACGAAACTCCAGGCGCTTGAATCACATGATTCCGATAAACGAGTGAAAAGTTAAACTAAAACGAAAATCGAATCAGAAATCGCGATCAGAAAATAACCGCGGAAAAATCCGATGAAAAAGAAAAACGACGAACGGATTTTTTTAAACGTTACGGATTTCGAGGTGCGGCGAACCTCGGGCGACGCGCGGCTCCGGCGGATCAGCGGCGGCGGGGCGGCGGCTGGCGGCGGCGGCTGGCGGCTGGCAGCTAGGGTTTCGAGGCGGCTGGGCCTTCGGGCTGGCTTGCCCTGGCTTATAAAGGTCCCGGCCAGGCGGAGTCCTGGCTGAGTACGGCCCAAAGTCGGTTCCGTTTTTTTTTCGCTTGAAAGAGAAAAAATAAAAGAAATACTAAACGGACTCCAAAAATCTCGAAATAAATTTTCCCGGGCTTCTAAAATCAAGCCCGACAAAGTGAACATTTATTTGGGTCCTAAATGCAATTTTGAAAAACGCGCATTTTTCCTAATTCAAATAAAAACAACAACAAAAAACTTCGAAATAAAACTATTTGATTTTTTTATTAAATCCTCAATATTTCTATATTTTGGGAAAGTCATTTTATTCCCTCTCTCATATTTTTGTAATAGAAATAATTGATGATAAAATAAATAAAATCAAATGATCCTATTCTCAAAATTTGAGAAAAAACTCAAATATGAAAATAACGAAATCCCCAACTCTCTTCGTGGGTCCTTGAGTTGCTTAGAATTTTCTAGGATCAAAACCCAAAGCAAATAAAATATGATATGCATGATGATCTAATGTATAACATTCCAAATTGAAAATTTGGGATGTTACAAACCTACCCCCCTTAAGATGAATATCGCCCTTGAGATTCAGGTTGGCTAGAAAATAGGTGAGGGTGGTCTTTGAGCAAATCTTCCTCTCATTCCCAGGTGGCTTCATCCTCCGTGTGGTGGCTCCACTGAACCTTGCAAAACTTGATAACTTTGCTGCGAGTAACTCGGCTGGCAAACTCGAGGATCTTAACTGGTTTCTCCTCGTAGGTCAAATTGTTATCCAACTGAATAGTTTCCAAAGGCACTGTGTCTCTCAATGGTATGTCAGCCATCTCCGCGTGACACTTCTTTAACTGAGAAACGTGGAACACATCATGAATTCCTGACAATCCTTCGGGCAATTTCAACTCGTAGGCCACTTCTCCCATACGCTCCAAAATTCGATATGGTCCTACAAATCGTGGCGCTAACTTCCCTTTAACTCCAAAACGCTTTGTTCCCCGAAGTGGAGATACTCGAAGATAAGCTCTTTCTCCAACTTCGTAAACTGCCTCCTTGCGTTTAGAATCTGCATAACTCTTCTATCTGGACTGGGCTACCTTGAGCCTATCGCGAATCAACTTCACTTTCTGTATAGATTCCTTAATCAAGTCAGGTCCAAACAACTGACGGTCTCCAACTTCGTCCCATGACAACGGTGTCCTGCACCTCCTTCCGTACAAAGCTTTGAAAGGGGCCATCTTCAAACTGGTTTGGTAACTGTTGTTGTAAGAGAACTCTGCATATGGCAAATTATCGTCCCAACTAGATCCATAATCTAGCGCACAAGCTCTCAGCATATCCTCCAAAATCTGATTGACTCTCTCGGTCTGTCCATCTGTCTGCTGATGAAAAGCTGTACTGAATTCTAGCCTGGTTCCCAAAGTTTCGTGCAACTGCTTCTAGAACTTTGAGGTAAACTGGGTTCCTCTATCTGATACGATACTCCTCGGAACTCCATGCAGACATACTATTCTGGTCAGTATATTTTTGCCAACTTAGCACTGGTATATGTGGTCTTTACTGGGATGAAATGAGCTACTTTCGTCAATCGATCGACTACAACCCAAATCGAGTCATAGCCTGAACGAGTCCTGGGCAATCCCGTGATAAAATCCATGCCTAACTTATCCCACTTCCATTCGGGTATCGGCAATGGTTGTAACAATCCTGCTGGCTTCTGATGCTCTGCCTTTACTCTCTGGCATACATCACAAATTGCTACATACTCTGCTATTTCTTTCTTCATTCCAGTCCACCAGAAAATATCCTTCAAATCCAGATACATCTTGGTATTCCTTGGGTGAATCGAATAGGGTGAATCATGGGCCTCTTGCAGAATTAACTTCCTGATCTCCGGGTCATTGGGCACATAGACACGGTCTTCAAGCCATAGGGTATCGTGCTCATCCTCACGAAATCCTTTAGCTTTTCCTTCTTTCATTTTCTCCTTTATGGAAGCAATCTCCTTGTCAGTCTTCTAAGCTTCCCTGATTCTGTCCATCAAAGTTGACTGAATTTCCAACGCTGCTACATAGCCTCTCGGAACTATTTCCAAACATAGTTCACGAAGATTTTCTGCTAACTCCTTGGGTATTTCTCCCATCATTAACGTATTGACATGGCTCTTGCGGCTTAATGCATCAGCTACTATATTAGCCTTCCTGGGATGATAATGCAATCTCATATCATAATCCTTGATGAGCTCCAACCATCTCCTTTGTCTGAGGTTCAACTCCTTCTGTGTGAAAATGTACTTCAAACTCTTATGATCCGTGTACACCTCACAATGATTTCCGATGAAGAAATGTCTCCATGTCTTCAAGGCATGCACTACGGCTGCTAACTCCAAATCATGCGCAGCGTAATTCAACTCATGGGGCTTCAGTTGTCTTGAGGCATATGAAACAACTCTCCCTTCCTGCATAAGCACTGCTCCAAGTCCTCGACGTGAAGCGTCGCAACACACCTCATAATCCTTGGTCTGATCTGGCAAAATCAACACTGGTGAGGTAACCAAGCATTTCTTCAACTCCTGGAAACTAGCCTCACACTACTCAGTCCATTTGAACTTGGTATCTTTCTTCAACAACCCCGTCATAGGCTTCGCAATCTTTGAAAATTCTCAATAAACCTCCGGTAGTATCCTGCGAGTCCAAGAAAACTCCGGATCTCTCCAACTATTGTTGGGGCTTCCCACTTGGTCACAGTATCAACTTTAGTGGGATCAACAGCTATACCTTCTCCAGATATAACGTGTCCGAGGAATCCTACTTCCTTCAACCAAAACTCACATTTGCTGAACTTGGCATATAATTGATGTTCTCTGAGCTTTCCAAGTACCAAACGCAAATGCTCCTTATGTTCCTCTTCATTCTTTGAATAAACCAGAATATCATCAATGAACACTACGACGAACTTATCCAAAAACTCCATAAACACTTTGTTCATCGTGTTCATAAAATAGGCAGGCGCGTTAGTCAGACCAAATGACATAACGGTATACTCATACAGCCCATACCTGGTGGTAAAAGCTGTCTTCGGAATATCCTGTTCTCGAATCTTCAACTGGTGGTACCCTGATCGCAAATCGATCTTGGAAAACACTTTAGCTCCTTGCAATCGATCAAACAGATCATTGATCATTGGTAGCGGGTACTTGTTCTTGATTGTTACTTCATTCAATCCCCGATAATCAACAACCATCCTTAACAATCCATCCTTCTTCTCTACTAATAGTACTGGTGATCCCCAAGGTGAAGAACTTGGGCGAATGTAACCTTTATCGAGTAACTCCTTAATCTGTTTCTTAATTTCCACCAAATCCTTTGCTGGCATCCTATATGGTCTCTTTGATATTGGCCCTGTGCCCGGCAATAGCTCAATCAAGAACTCAATATCTCTATCTGGTGGCATGCCTGACAACTCCTCTGGAAATACATCAGGGAATTCCCCTACCACTGGTACTTCCTCCTGCACAACTCCTGTTAATGAATTTACTTGTCTCTTGTTTGGCGCATGCCGGGATACATACTTGATCCTTCTCCCTTCTGGGGTGGTAAGCAAAATTGACTTACTAGCACAATCGATGTTTCCTCCATACATCGACAGCCAATCCATACCAAGAATCACATCCAGACCTTGAGATTCCAGAATAATTAAATCTGTTTGGAAAACATGCCGTCCTATACTTAATGGCACTTGAAAACATCCTTGACTGGCCATGTACTCTGCTCCTGGTGAGCTTACTAGCATAGGTGTTTTGAGAACCCTAGTGGGTAGGCTATACTTTTCCACAAATCCCCTTGATATGTATGAATGCGATGCACCAGTATCAAAAAGAACGAGTGCAGTAAATGACTTAACCAAAAACTTACCTATTACTGCATCGGGCTGAGCTTCAACCTCCTCTACATTAACGTGGTTCACCTGTCCCTTGTTGAAAGGGTTCGGCTTCTTTCCAGAGCTTCCATTGCCGTTTTGGCCTTCAGGACATTCATTGGCATAATGTCCGGTCTTGGAACACTTGAAACAGGTGACTTGACTCAGATCTCTCTTGGCTGGGGTTGATGGGGTGCTGCGGTTCTGGACATTGCTTCCTCCATTCCCATTACCATTCTTGGTGCCATTGTGATTGTGCGAGATACCTACTCCATGGGTATGCTGAAAATGTCCTCCCGGTCTAGGGGTAAAACGTGACTTCTGTTGAGCTCCTGAATTATACTTTCCTTGTCCATACTTCCTCTTGCGGTTCTCAATTTGCTGCTGCTTCCCTTCAATCATAAGAGCACAGTCTACCAACTCCTGGTAGTTGTTGAAGGTGGCTACCATCAACTGCATACTCAACTCATCATTCAGTCCTTTCAGGAACTTCTCCTGCTTAGCTGCATCCGTAGCAACGTCATCTGGGGCATAACATGCTAGCTTACTAAACTCCTCCACATACTGGCCAACTGTCCGTCCTCCTTGGCGCAAGTTACGAAACTCACGCTTCTTCATGGCCATTGCTCCTGCTGAAACCTGGGAAGTACGGAAAGCCTGCTGAAACTGGTCCCATGTGACAGTGTCGACTGGGAAGGTGGCTGTAAAATTCTCCCACCATGATGTTGCGGGTCCTTCTAACTGATGTGGGGCAGACTTAACCTTCTCCGCATCTGTGCATCCTGATGTGGTCAACTCCCTAGCTGTCTTGCGGAGCCAATCATCTGCTACTATCGGCTCGGTGCTACTGGAAAACACCGGCGGATTCAGCCTAAGAAAACGGGCTAAGTGGTCAACAGGTGGTGGTGGTGGTGGGTTGTTGTTGTTGTTCCCCTGATTCTGATTCTGGACTAGCAACTACATCAAGGTGTTCTGCTGCTGGATCAACTGGGTGAGCTCTGGTGGAAAGGCAAATCCGGGGTCATGTCTCGGAGGCATCTGAGGGTTTAGAAAAGATGAGATATAAGAATAGAGGGGGTCTAAAGAGAAAACACTACCCATATGCACATGAGGCAAAAGCAAACAATTCACTTCATTCAAGCAAACAAAGGCATACAATCGATCTAACTATCGCAAAGTGCTCGGACTACTATATTTACATGGTGGACTACTACTACTGATGAGGTGGTCTACTAGAAATATTCTACGTTGTAGACTCCATGATATCTGCTCCTGCTTCATCAACATAATCATCATCGCTACTATCTGCTTCCGAGTCGGTGCCGTCGATGATGATGTAGTCTTCCGGGCTAATCTCCTTGGGTTCTTCGTCTTCATCTACTGGTGTCGGGCCTCCCATAAATACTGCTAGCTTCATAGTTAGGTCGGCATTCTTATCCACCAATACTTCAATTTCTTCTTCATAATCTTCACATGTAGCCTTGAGTTCTTCCTCCAGTTCCTTGATTCTACTCTTAGCCTTCTTCAGATCTATCATGTCGGCGCACATCTGATTCTCCTGTCGTCGAATGTGCTGATTTAACTCCTGAATAAAAGCTGCAATTGATCTATCTTTCCTGGTGTTAATCATCTCCCAGTGTTCATCTCGGCGCCCGCAAATCTGGTATATAGTATCCTTAAGATCCTTGCGGTAGACTTCTCCAATGCGTCCCATGGCGATGTGAGCTGCCATGCTCTTTCCTAGACTCCAAGTTGGTGCATCAAAAGAAAACTCTATGGGCTCAGTGACTGGCATGAACGTCCTTCCCGGGATTTGAACTTGAATCATCCAGTGCTCTTCTTCAGGTAAAGTGGCGTTGTAGGTTCCCGTGAAGCTTGGTACTCCTATGTTCAGGTATCTAGTGACTTCCTTCAAGTGGCGTCCAAAGGGTGTATCTTCATCCGGTTGGGTGAACTTGTTCCTTGCATCCGCCATCCTAAAGAGTAGAAAAGAGGAGAGGTCAGAAGAGAAGAGAGTGAGTAGTGATCTAGGTCTTTAGCTTAGTGGTCGTGTCCTACAGTCAGCGTGTGCTCTGATACCATCTCTGTAGTGACCAGACCTCAAACAGTCTGATCTCTATGCTCCGGTGTCATCCCTGGATCAGTAATGCTGACACCACATAGTACTCGGAGGATTTATAGCAGAGTAGAAATCACACACTTATTACATCGAGTGTCTCAAAAGAGAACTTATTACAATAAATATGGCTTAAGGCCATCTAATTACGATAACAGCGGAAGGCTTGGAAGATAAGTGAGTCCATCAACTCCAACGACATCACTGAGTATAGAACCACGACCTAAAACTCCTTAATCGTCGTCTGAAAAGTCTGCAACATTAACGTTGCAGCCCGAAAACGGGTCAGCACATGGAATATGCTGGCAAGGTAACACATAGAGAGTAGTGGAATGCAACAGCTATACTATATGCATATTTGGCTGGTGGAAAGCTCTATGGTTACAGTTTTGCATAAAGCCAATTTTTCCCTACTTCAAAAGGAATAAATTTAATTACTATCATGGTGGTTGTTAAACATTGAGAATGGTTGACATCATTCTCAATCCCAATTAAGCATCATCGTTAACCCAACAACATTAATTTTAGAGTAACATGTTGAGATTCACATGATAATCCAGATACTAGATACTCAAGATGTCCATAACCGGGGACACGGCTAATCATGATTAGTTTGTTACACTCTGCAGAGGTTTACGCACTTTTCCCCACAAGACTCGATCGCCTCCGTTGGATTTCTCGCACTACATGGTGTTTGAGAAACGGATGACCGAGACACAGTCTTTCAGAAGCGCTAGTACCTTACGATGGATAGACCGGTACACCTACTTTCCCCTACATCTGCTAGTCTACCCTGTAAGAGCTCGCACGACTTAATCAACTATGCCAGAGCCCATAATGGCTTGTGGCTGCACACGGAAGTTTCTAGTTTGAAAAATCTCATGATCCCGTTGAGCCTGGGTGGCGGTCCAAAAGAAAACAGGCATGTCCTGGAATACCCAGGTGCCTCAATCCACCCAGATTTGTATTTAAGTTGCCACCTTAGATAAACCATTAATTATCAATCTCACATCTTTCATGGATTTCACTCACCCAATCCACGTCTACTAGTATAGCATGGCATAATAAGCAAACGTAGAAGTAACTCCCAAAGGTTTGATAATAAACAGGTAATAGGTACTACCTCATCTACTTCCCATCCCACATTTTAATTAGATCCTAATCATGCAATGTGTGAAGATTGATCTAATGCAAAAAAACTGGGTTGTAGAAAAGGTATGATCAAAGTGTTACTTGCCTTGCTGATGATCCGTGAAACCTAACAATTCGAAGTAACAGGCGGCGCACTCCGGGTACTCTATCGCAAGCAAACAAACAAGCATACAATAAGTACTCATCTAATGCACAGGTAAAAGGAATCAAATCGAACGAAGCAAAGAAAGTCAAATGGCGAAAGAAAACAACTTCGTTCTAGTAATCTGAACCTAAGTCAAATTTTACAGTTGCAAAAACTTGTTTAAGTTGATTATTTGGATAGAGGGTTTCGAGACGAAACTCCAGGCGCTTGAATCGCCTGATTCCAATAAACGAGCGAAAAGTTAAACTAAAACGAAAATCAGATCAGAAATTGCGATCAGAAAATAACCGCGGAAAAATCCGACGAAAAAGAAAAACGACGAACGGAATTTTTTTAAACGGCACGGATTTCGAGGTGCGGCGAACCTCGGGCGACGCGCGGCTCCGGCGGATCGGCGGCGGCGGCGGCGGCTGGCGGCTGGCGGCTAGGGTTTCGAGGCGGCTGGGCCTTCGGGCTGGCTTGCCCCGGCTTATAAAGGCCCCGGCCAGGCGGAGTCCTGGCCGAGTACGGCCCAAAGTCGGTTCCGTTTTTTTTCTCTCGGAAGAAAAAAATAAAAGAAATACTAAACGGACTCCAAAAATCCCAAAATAAATTTTCCCGGGCTTCTAAAATCAAGCCCGACAAAGTGAACATTTATTTGGCCCTAAATGCAATTTTGAAAAACGCGCATTTTTCCTAATTCAAATAAAAACAAAAAAAATAACTCCGAAATAAAACTATTTGATTTTTTATTAAATCCTCAATATTTCTATATTTTGGGAAAGTCATTTTATTCCCTCTCTCATATTTTTGTAATAGAAATAACTGATGATAAAATAAATAAAATCAAATGATCATATTCTCAAAATTTGAGAAAAAACTCAAATAAGAAAATAACGAAATCCCCAACTCTCTTCGTGGGTTGCTTAGAATTTTCTAGGATCAAATCCCAATGCAAATAAAATATGATATGCATGATGATCTAATGTATAACATTGCAAATTGAAAATTTGGGATGTTACAGCTACTCTAGCTAATTGCTCCCACTTTCAATATGTATCCAGGTTGAGACTTTGAGTCATCTGGATCAGTGTCAAAACTTGCATCGACGTAACCTTTTACGACGAACCTTTTGTCACCTCCATAATCAAGAAACATATCCTTATTCCACTAAGGATAATTTTGACCAATGTCCAGTGATCTACTCCTAGATCACTATTGTACTTCCTTGCCAAACTGAGGGCAGGGTATACAATAGGTCTGGTACACAGCATGGCATACTTTATAGAACCTATGGCTGAGGCATAGGGAATGACTTTCATTCTCTCTCTATCTTCTGTCGTGGTCGGGTTTTGAGTCTTACTCAACTTCACACCTTGTAACACAGGCAAGAACTCCTTCTTTGACTGTTCCATTTTGAACTACTTCAAAATCTTGTCAAGGTATGTACTCATTGAAAAACTTATCAAGTGTCTTGTTCTATCTCTATAGATCTTGATGCTCAATATGTAAGCAGCTTCACCGAGGTCTTTCTTTCAAAAACTCCTTTCAAACATTCCTTTATGCTTTGCAGAATAATTCTACATTATCTTCGATCAACAATATGTCATACACATATACTTATCAGAAATGCTGTAGTGCTCCCACTCACTTTCTTGTAAATACAGGCTTCAACGCAAGTCTATATAAAACTATATGCTTTGATCAACTTATCAAAGCACATATTCCAACTCCGAGATGCTTGCACCAGTCCATAGATGGATCGCTGGAGCTTGCATATTTTGTTAGCACCTTTAGGATTGACAAAACTTTCTTGTACAACTATTCTTTAATAAGTCCATTAAGGAATGCAATTTTGTTTATCCATTTGCCAGATTTCATAAAATACGGCAATTGCTAACATGATTCAGACAGACTTAAGCATAGATACGAGTGAGAAACTCTCATCGTAATCAACACCTTGAACTTGTCGAAAACCTTTTGCGACAATTCTAGCTTTGTAGATAGTAACACTACTATCAGCGTCTGTCTTCCTCTTGAAGATCCATTTAATCTCAATGGCTCGCCGATCATCGGGCAAGTCAACCAAAGTCCAGACTTTGTTCTCATACATGGATCCCATCTCAGATTTCATGGCCTCAAGCCATTTTGTGGAATCTGGGCTCACCATTGCTTCTTCATAGTTCGTAGGTTCCTCATGATCTAGTAGCATGACTTCCAAAACAGGATTACCGTACCACTCTCGTGCGGATCTTACTCTGGTTGATCTACGAGGTTCAGTAGTAACTTGATCTGAAGTTCCATGATCATCATCATTAACTTCCTCACTAATTGGTGTAGGTGTCACAGAAACAGATTTCTGTGATGAACTACTTTCCAATAAGGGAGCAGGTACAGTTACCTCATCAAGTTCTACTTTCCTCCCATTCACTTCTTTCGAGAGAAACTCCTTCTCTAGAAAGGATCCATTCTCAGCAATGAATAACTTGCCTTCGGATCTGTGATAGAAGGTGTGCCTAGCATTTTCTTTTGGGTATCCTATGAAGACGCACTTCTCCGATTTGGGTTTGAGCTTATCAGGTTGAAATTTTTTCACATAAGCATTGCAACCTCAAACTTTAAGAAACGCCAACTTAGGTTTCTTGCCAAACCATAGTTTATACGGTGTCGTCTCAATGGATTTAGATGGTGCCCTATTTAACGTGAAGGTGGCTGTCTCTAATGCATAACCCCAAAACGATAGTGGTAAATCAATAAGAGACATCATAGATCGCACCATATCTAATAAAGTACGGTTACGACTTTCGGACACACCATTACACTGTGGTGTTCCAGGTGGCGTGAGTAGTGAAACTATTTCACATTGTTTTAACTGAAGGCCAAACTCGTAACTCAAATATTTTACTTCTGCGATCATATCGTAGAAACTTTTATTTTTGTTACGATGATTATCCACTTCACTCTGAAATTCTTTGAACTTTTCAAATGTTTCAGACTTGTGTTTCATCAAGTAGATATACTCATATCTGCTCAAATCATCTGTGAAGATCAGAAAATAATGATGCCTGCCGCGAGCCTCAATATTCATCGGACCACATACATCAGTATGTATGATTTCCAACAAATCTGTTGCTCGTTCCATTGTTCCGGAGAACGGAGTCTTAGTCATCTTGCCCATGAGGCATGGTTCGCAAGCACCAACTGATTCATAATTAAGTGATTCCAAAAGCCCATCATCATGGATTTTCTTCATGAGCTTTACACCAATATGGCCTAAATGGCAGTGCCACAAATAAGTTGCACTATCATTATTAACTTTGCATCTTTTGGCTTCAATATTATGAATATGTGTATCACTACGATCGAGATCCAACAAACCATTTTCATTGGGTGTATGACCATAGAAGGTTTTATTCATGTAAATAGAACAACACTTATTCTCTAAGTTACATGAATAACCGTATTGCAATAAACATGATCCAATCATATTTATGCTCAACGCAAACACTAAATAACATTTATTTTAATACTAATCCCGAAAGTATAGGGAGTGTGCGATGATGATCATATCAATCTTGGAACCATTTCCAATACACATCGTCACTTCACCCTTAACTAGTCTTTGTTCATTTTGCAACTCCTGTTTTGAGTTACTATTCTTAGCAACTGAACTGGTATCAAATACTAAGGGGTTGCTATAAACACTAGTAAAGTACACATCAATAACATGTATATCAAATATACCTATGTTCACTTTGCCATCCTTATTATCCGCCACTTACTTGGGGTAATTCCGCTTCCAGTGACCAGTCCCTTTGTAGTAGAAGCACCCAGTTTCAGGCTTAGGTCCAGACTTGGTTTTTTTTACTTGAGCAGCAACTTGCTTGTCGTTCTTCTTGAAGTTCCCCTTTCTTACCTTTGCCCCTTTACTTGAAACTAATGGTTTTGTTTACCATCAACACATGATGCTTTTCTTGATTTCTACCTTCGTCGATTTCAGCATCACGAAGAGCTTGGGAATCGTTTCCGTTATCCTTTGCATATTATAGTTCGTCACGAAGTTCTACTAACTTGGTGATGGTGACTAGAGAATTCTGTCAATCACTATTTTATCTAGAAGATTAACTCCCACTTGATTCAAGCGATTGTAGCACCCAGACAATCTGAACACATGCTCATTGCTTGAGCTATTCTCCTCCATCTTTTAGCTACAGAACTTGTTGGAGACTTCATATCTCTCAACTCGGTATTTGCTTGAAATATTAACTTCAACTCCTGGAACATCTCATATGGTCCATGATGTTCAAAATGTCTTTGAAGTCCCGATTCTAAGCCGTTTAAGCATGGTGCACTAAACTATCAAGTAGTCATCATATTGAGCTAGTCAAACGTTCATAACATCTGCATTTGCTCCTGCAATAGGTTTGTCACCTAGCGGTGCATCAAGGACATAATTCTTCTGTGTAGCAATGAGGATAAACCTCAGATCATGGATCCAATCCGCATCATTTCTACTAACATCTTTCAACTTAGTTTTCTCTAGGAACATATCAAAAATAAAACAGGGGAGCTAAACGCGAGCTATTGATCTACAACATAGATATGCGAATACTACCAGGACTAAGTTCATGATAAATTTAAGTTCAAGTAATCGTATTACTTAAGAACTCCCACTTAGATAGACATCCCTCTAATCCTCTAAGTGATCACGTGATCCATATCAACTAAACCATGTCCGATCATCACGTGAGATGGAGTAGTTTCAATGGTGAACATCACTATGTTGATCATATCTACTATATGATTCACGCTCGACCTTTCGGTCTCAGTGTTCCGAGGCCATATCTGTTATATGCTAGGCTCATCAAGTTTAACCTGAGTATTCCGTGTGTGCAACATTTTTGCACCCGTTGTATTTGAACGTAGAGCCTATCACACCCGATCATCACGTGGTGTCTCAGCACGAAGAACTTTCGCAACGGTGCATACTCAGGGAGAACACTTGTACCTTGATAATTAGTGAGAGATCATCTTATAAAGCTACCGTCGAACTAAGCAAAATAAGATGTATAAAAGATAAACATCACATGCAATCAAAATATGTGACATGATATGGCCATCATCATCTTGTGCCTTTGATCTCCATCTCGAAAGCATCGTCATGATTTCCATTGTCACCGGCATGACACCATGATTTCCATCATCTTGATCTATATCAATGTGTCATCACATGGTCGTCTCGCCAACTATTGCTCTTGCAACTATTGCTATTGCATAGCGATAAAGTAAAGCAATTATTTGGCGCTTGCATCTTATGCAATACAGAGACAACCATAAGGCTTCTGCCAGTTGCCGATAACTTCAACATAACATGATCATCTTATACAACAACTTATATCTCATCACGTCTTGACCATATCACATCACAAAATGCCCTACAAAAACAAGTTAGATGTCCTCTACTTTGTTGTTGCAAGTTTTACGTGGCTGCTACGGGCTGAGCAAGAACCATTCTTACCTACGCATCAAAACCACAACGATAGTTTGTCAATGTAGTGCTGTTCTAACCTTCTCAAGGACCGAGCGTAGCCACACTCGGTTCAACTAAAGTTGGATAAACTGACACCCGCCAGCCACCTGTGTGCAAAGCACGTTGGTAGAACCAGTCTTGCATAGGCGTACGCGTAATGTCGGTCCAGGCCGCTTCATCCAACAATACCGCCGAACCAAAGTATGACATGCTGGTAATCAGTATGACTTATATCGCCCACAACTCACTTGTGTTCTACTCGTGCATATGACATCTACGCATAAAACCAGGCTCTGATGCCACTGTTGGGTAACATAGTAATTTCAAAAAAATTCCTACGCACACGCAAGATCATGGTGATGCATAACAATGAGAGGGGAGAGTGCTGTCCACGTACCCTCGTAGACCGAAAGCGGAAGCATTAGCACAACATGATTGATGTAGTCGTACGTCTTCACGATCCGACCGATCAAGCACCGAACGCATGACACCTTCGAGTTCTGCACATGTTCAGCTCGATGACGTCCCTCGAACTCCGATCTAGCCGAGCTTTGAGGGAGAGTTCCGTCAGCATGACGGTGTGCTGATGATGATGATGTTCTACCGATGCAGGGCTTCGCCTAAGCACCGCTACGATATGACCGAGGTGGATTATGGTGGAGGGGGGCACCGCACATGGCTAAGAGATCCAAGGGATCAATTGTTGTTCCTTTGGTGTGCCCCCTGCCCCCGTATATAAAGGAGTGGAGGAGGGGGAGGGCCGGCCCTCTCTATGGCGCGCCCTAGGGGAGTCCTACTTCCATCGGGAGTAGGATTCCCCCTTTCCTAGTAGAACTAGGAGCCCTTCCAAGTAGTAGGAGTAGGGGGGAAGGAAAGGGAAGGGAAAAGGAGAAGGAAGGAAGGGGGCGCCCCCTCCCTAGTCCAATTCAAACCAGCCCATGGGGAGGGGTGCGGCCTCCCTTTGAGGCCTTTCTCTCCTTTCCTATATGGCCCATTAAGGCCCAATACGAATTCCTGTAACTCCCCGATACTCCCGAAAATACCCAAATCACTCGGAACCTTTCCGATGTCCGAATATAGTCGTCCAATATATCTATCTTTACGTCTCGACCATTTCGAGACTCCTCGTCATGTCCCCTGTAACACCCCGTATGTAACCTGCCATAATTGTATTCCAACTCTTGCCATTTCCGGCACTAAGTTATGATATTCCCTCATTGTCGGGTTTTTGTCTTCATGCTGTTTTGTCTTTGTCATGCATCTCATATCATGTCATCATGTGCATCACATTTGCATACATGTTCGTCTCATCGCATTTGCGAGCATTTTCCCCGTTGTCCGTTTTGCATTCCGGTGCTCCTATGTCCTCTAGTGTCCCTTTCTACCTCTTTTCATGTGCGGGTATTAAACATTCTCGGATTGGACCGAGACTTGCCAAGCGGCCTTGGTTTACTACCGGTAGACCGCCTGTCAAGTTTCGTGCCTTTTGGACTTCGTTTGATACTCCAACGGTTAACCGAGGAACCGAAAAGGCCTCGTGTGTGTTGCAGCCCAACACCTCTCCAAAGTGGCCCAAAATCCACCTAAAACCCCTCCATCATCTAGGTCGTTCGATCACGATCGCATGGCCGAAAACCATGCTCAATTTGGAGCCTCCTAGCTCCCTCTACCTATAAATATAGACCTCCCCCCGAAAATTCCGGATCCCTAACCCTAAATTTCGTCCCCTCCTTCGCCGGACGTGTCCGCTCCTGCCGAACACGCCCCGTGCCGCCGCGCCCAGCCAACCAGGGGCTGCCACGTGGCCCTGGCCGCCGCCCGTCGCCGCCGGCCCGTCTGGGCCCCCAGGAGAGCCCTCCCGGCCCGTGCGCCCCGCC